>NC_042974.1:43581656-43646656 GCF_901001165.1 Salmo trutta | reverse complement strand
CATTTCTCTGACTACGTTCCTCCATTGAGTCAAAAAAACTTCTGATTCCAGGAGGACCGTGAGCTGTTGCTATCGATAATGTGTCCGATTTATCATTTTCACCTCAAATAGAAGTAGAGGGACTTTTGTCAGAGGTTGCTTGTTGTGAGCGTTGAGGGAACTTTATGCACTTGTCCAGATGATTCTGCATCTTTGATGCATTCTTCACATATGATTTGGCACAGTATTTGCAAATGTACACTGCTTTTCCTTCTACATTAGCTGCAGTGAAATGTCTCCACAATTCAGAAAGTGCCCATGGCTTTTTCCTATAAAGATGAGAAAAAAACTGTTAAAAAATAACAAATACAATTCCATGTACAGATAAATAGTTAAGCAGTTAGATTAAACAATTCCTTTGTAAGATACATGTTTTAAAATGAAATATGTATGGAAACAGGTGAATTAACACTCCTCAGTTAGCAAGCTCAAGCAAGCTAAAACCCACATGGTAGCAGAAACTAACTAGTAGAAATTGTTAACAAGTTAGAAATGATTTAAACACACTTTGCTGTAGTCTACTATTTACTAGTTAACAAAAAATCATGTATGTCATATAAAATATATTCACCCCACACAGTATTGTAATCAAAACTTACCAGAAATCATGTAGTCCTTGGCTCAGACAGTGTAGTAGTGTGGGCTCAAAGCATCTCATTAGTGTGCAAGATCTTGAGAATCAGCTGTACACATGATGGAAGAATGCACTGTGCATGCAGAGGGTTGCAATTCCATTGAATTGGGGATAGTTTAACCAAAATATGCCACAAGACCTAGAATTGCCTTGGGTGTATCCCACAAAAAAGGTTCACTGTTATAAAGAAAATTGTTTTGATGAATTTAACCAAAATTCCCCAAATTCCAGGGCTTAACTTCCCATGTAAAATTTCCAGGAAATTTCCGACCCTTTCCAACTCTAGTCACCACTGTTCCCTCTCAGTTCACATGAATCTTCATCTCTGCATCTGGTCACATGGCCAGGCCGTGGCACCATGTACAGGGGGAAATACGTGATGTAAATACACGGGTGGCGGTGTTGACACTACACGGGTGGCGCACCGTATTTCACTGCCATTGTGATGGCTGATGGAACACTGATCAGAGAGGGGAGATAAAGACAGAGAAAGATTGGGATGGAATGGGCTGTGATTTGGTTTCAAGTGTTCTCTCCTTTCCTCCTCCCCTACACTCATCTCTCCTTTCTTCTCCTCTCTTCTCTTCTAGAGAGCCTAATGACACTCTTATCTTCTCAGAAGAACAGTTCTTCATCATTATCTCTGGAGTGTGTCTGCTCATCAGCTGTATATGATATTAGCCACACACACACACACACACACACACACACACACACACACACACACACACACACACACACACACACAGCGTACAGCGTACAGCGTACAGCTACTGATTCCAATTCTTGTCAGAGCATTAATATGACTCATCATGAATCAATGGAGAAACATTCTCCACCTTCACCCTCTGACGATATTAACTGTGTGTATGTGTGTGTATATATATGCGTGTGTGTACGGTTGCATTTGTGCGTGTGTGTGCCCGTGTGCGGATGTGTGTGTGAGTGATGTGAATGTTATTTGGTTTTTCCAGGTCACACAGGGATGTTTGTAATATAGAATTGTTTGTTTTAACAGCTCTGATGCGTGTGACCTGCTGAAACTCTGCTGGTGATGAGTAGGGGTAGGAGGAATCTGTAGAGACCATTACCATCTGCTACAGAGTTCTCTGCAGATCAGGGTATGTACAGACTGAGACAGATGAACACATAGCTACACATCCACGCCCGTCACAGCTCAGACAGGTTGGAAGAACCGCCAGCCTTTGATGACTCCAAAAGCTCCAGGAAAAAGTGTTATTTTACCTCCCAGCAGTGGTCTGTATGGCCTCTTGATTGACATGGCCGTGTGTGTGTATGACTGTAAGGTGTAGGAGGGTGTGCTGTTGAGATAAGCTCTGTGATTTACTTCTCTATCAGGTCTCACAGGTGAGAGTGTTTTACCCCTCTCCCTCAGACTTTCTCTCTCTCTCTCCCTTTCTCTCTCAATAAGAATTAACCGTAAACATTACACTCACAAAAGTTCCAAAAGAATAAAGACATTTCAAATGTCATATTATGTGCAGATAGTTAAAGTACAAAAGGGAAAATAAATAAACATAAATATGGGTTGTATTTACAATGGTGTTTGTTCTTCACTGGTTGCTCTTTTCTTGTGGCAACAGGTCACAAATCCTGCTGCTGTGATGGCACACTGTGGTATTTCACCCAGTAGATATGGGAGTTTATCAAAATTGGGTTTGTTTTCGAATTCTTTGTGTATCTGTATAATCTGAGGGAAATATGTGTCTCTAATAGGGTCATACATTTGGCAGGAGGTTAGGAAGTGCAGCTCATTTTTCAACTCATTTTGTGGGCAGTGTGCACATAGCCTGTCTTCTCTTGAGAGCCAGGTCTGCCTTCAGCGGACTTTCTCAATAGCAAAGTTATGCTCAGTGAGTCAGTACATAGTCAAAGCTCTCCTTAAGTTTGGGTCAGTCACAGTGGTCAGGTATTCTGCCACTGTGTACTCTCTGTTTAGGGCCAAATAGCATTCTAGTTTGCTCAGTTTTTTTGTTAATTCTTTCCGATGTGTAATCTTTTTGTTTTCTCATGATTTGGTTGGGTCTAATTGTGTTGCTGTCCTGGGGCTCTGTGGGGTGTGTTTGTGTTTGTGAACAGCCCCAGGACCAGCTTGTTTAGGGGACTCTTCTCCAGGTTCATCTCTCTGTAGGTGATGGCTTTGTTATGGAACGTTGGCAAATCGCTTCCTTTTAGGTGGTTGTAGAATTTAACAGCTCTTTTCTGGGTGTTGATAATTAGCAGCTATCGGCGTAAATCTGCTCTGCATCCATTATTTGGTGTTTTATGTTGTACACTGAGGATATTTTTGCTGAATTATTTCTCTGTCTCTCTCTTTCTCTACTCTCTCCTGTGAGGAACAGGTGTGTACTTTCCAGTCAGTGAAACTCAACCTTTGTTTGTGTTCGACCGCCCCTCCCCCTTCCACCCACTTACCCACCTACCCAGTCGTGCACACACACACACACACACACACACACACACACACACACAAACACACACACAATCAGCCAGAACAGACCAGAGCAGACCTTTCAACTCCTCAGAAGCGTGATAGCATTCCTCAACTCTTTCCCTCCTCTCTGAACATGAGCTCTCCACAACTCCTTTCCCTTTCAAGTACAAGTCACCAGCCGCCTGCTCTTTGAAGATACGATCTGGGAAAACACAGAGACATCGCTGCGATTATCTCAAATGTCTTCAACATGTCAAACGGAGCAGGAGGGAAGGGAGGGAGGGAGGGAGGGAGGGAGGAAGGGAGAATAGACGGGAGGGCAGTGGTAGTTGCATGGGTGGTGTAATCATGTGTATGACTCTCAATGACAAACTCTTCAGATAGAAGACACCTATGGTTTGAGTAGTAGCATGCGCACAGTACCCTTTCAATGATTCATGTTATTGTACCAAATTACCGGTGTGTAAATGGGTGCTCTTTGAAAATGATTTTGACTTTGTAATCATACAAGATGTTATCATGTGTTGCCTTTATGCTTCAGCCAAGACAGTGTAAGCGATTGAAAATTAAATCAAAAAGAAAATATGAGCCAGGGAATGCTGTGATAATAAGCTCAGCTACCTTGTAAACAACTGGAAATGTGTGCAGAAGTAGGAGAGACCGGGGTATGGTTAAACTGTTACTATATTCATGGGACTTTTCTAGATTTTCTGCTGTGACTGTGAAAATGATGGTATATGTACTTAAGTAGGGAAAACCAGGAATGTTAGATACTGCAAATGTATAGAATTCTCTAGATTTTTTGTTGTGAGAACTGCGACAACCAACTGTATATAACCAGTGCCTGTATTCATAAAAGGTCTTAGTGCTGATCTAGGATTAGTTTAGCCTTTTAGATCATAATGAATATGCTCATATGGACAGGCGGGGACTTGATCCTACATTAACACGCTTACTCTGAGATGGTCGTTTCCATGTAAAAGGACCCATGAGCACCAATGCGTGAAGTTCAAAGGAGCATGTCAAATTGGATGTCAAATGAAAACAGCGTCTATTTTTGGAATTAAGTTATATATTAACTGAGTGCACAAAACATTATGAACACGTGCTCTTTCCGTGGCATAGACCGACCAGGTGAATCCAGGTGAAAGTTATGATCCTTTAGGGCTGTCTCCGACTTTAAAAAAATCTTGGTCGACCGTGAGTCGTCTGTTCTTTCAACCAATCGATTGTTTGAAAATTTAAAACATGTATTTTTCCATATATAGACACACCCTATATTTGAATAAAATCAACTATATGTAGGCTACTTTGCCTGATGCTTTAAGCACTGCAATTAAAAATGAAGACATTCATTTGTAAAGAGGGAGCCGGAGATCAATATAGCCTTCGCAGATTCTGCCATTAAGCTCCTGAAGTTGCCAGTAATAGGCTACATCAGTGATCGGCAACCTTTTCCATTTGGAGTGCCAATTTATCGTACCATTTCTACTGCTCTGCATGCCAGTTATGATTTTCATATGCACATTTTCGTGGAATAGTTTATTTTCATTTATAATAAAGCCTTCATATCTCAAAATCAATGTCATGTGGTTAATCAAAATTCAATCTAAATTAAAATTATACAAATCTAAAAGTAACTTATATTGCCATTGCCAATATGTAAAAATAGCCTACATAAAGCCAACAAATACAAACATTGCAGCCCACAGGTAGAAAGTATCCTATAAATCACTTTGGCTATGCATGGATTGTCTGCAAGGAACTTGAAACAGTTGATCAACTATTAACTTGGGTGCAGCCTGAAGTTGGTGCTAGCAAACTTGCAACATTGTATAAACTATTCTGGGCCCTCAGAGTTTCCTAGACCAGTGAGTTCCGTACAGACAGACACAGCTGTAGGATATGTTGGGCAAGGGATAAGCAGTAATCAGGTAGGCCTATTTTATAACGTTTCCAACGGATCAGAGCATGACATTTTTCCCCTTTCATGCTGAGTGGTTATCAAAAGGGAGAGAGAGAGCTGGAAAGATTTTTCAAATAGGCTACGTTGAGGAACTATTGTCATTCTCAATGGATGTAAAAACAGGGTTTGTTTACTTGCTGTTTGAGGTGAAGAACTAATTACTTTGAAAAGCTCCACAGTGGTCGTAAGTTAAGACAATCAGAAATAGTATCAGATCTCCAAATGGGCACATTTATAAGCCTACATTTGTGAGCAGGCCAGGTAGCCTAGGCCTAGTTCTATGTGTAATCAGGTGCGTGTCCTGACTCCAGTGCTCCAAACAAAAGACAATGAATAAATTGACAACTCAGAAATGGAATGAAATAAACCAACACTTTTTCCTCACAAGTGTAGCCTAGGTTGTACGCTCTACAAACAACGTGTCTACTCCTACAATGACAACGGTAAGACTATATTAATATTAATAATAATAATATATTGAATGTGTTAACAGAAATTACTGTAACCAAACAAACATTGTAGATTATAAAATGTGGGAATTAACAGTAGATGTACTACTGGTGATACTGGTGTGCCATCCGCCCAGGCCTCCACAATGGATTAGTCCACTCAGACAGGCCTCCACAATGGATTAGTCCACTCAGACAGGCCTCCACAATGGATTAGTCCACTCAGACAGGCCTCCACAATGGATTAGTCCACTCAGACAGGCGTGAGTCAGACAGGCGTCTCGCGTGCCATATCTTTTATATATATTTGCCACTGCTCGACTAAAAACATCTCGGTCGACCAATAGCCTGTTGACCAAACAATCGACCAGTCGACTAAATGGGGTCAGCCCTACATCGCTTATTGATGTCATTTGTCAAATCCACTTCAATCAGTGTATATGAAGGGGAGGAGACCGGTTAAAGAATTATTTTTAAGCCTTGAGACGTGGATTTGTACAGTATGTGTGCCATTCACAGGTGAATGGACAAGACAAAAGATTTAAGTGCCTTTGAATGGGTCATGATAGTAGGTGCCGGTTTTTGTCAAGAACTGCAACGCTGGTGGGTTTTTCACGCTCAACCGTTTACCATGTGTATCAAGATTAAGAATGATTCTCCACCCAGAGAACATCTAGCCAACTTCACACAACTGTTGGAAGCAACATGGGCCGGAGAAATTGGTTTTCAAATAGCAAAATTATTTTTAAGTACCAACTGTATTTAAAAATAAAATCCAATCAGATTTATTGTCCCACAACAGTACAGAGACAGCCTTAGTTAAAGTGGTACATTATCTTAGAGCCAACACAGATGCCAAACAGCTCTCTGTCCTTAAGTGCTGCGTTCGACACTGTTGACCATGATGTCCTTCTGGACAGAATGAGGAGGTGGATTGGCCTCTTCGGTCCAGTTCTAAATTGGTTTAGGACCTATTTAACCGCTCAAGAGTTTTTTAGCACCCTTGGTGAAAATAACTCAGAGACAATAGATATCACATGTGGTGTTCCACAAGGTTCGAGTTTGGGTCCGATATGGTTCAGTTTATATACAGCATGTTACCCCTTGGCAGTGTTATCAGAAAGCATAACATTGATTTTCACTGCTACGCAGACGATACACAACTTTACATTTCTGTGTCACCAGAGGATTTTAGCACCACAAATACATTATTAGACTGTATTAATGATTTAAATACTTAGATGGCTCACACCTTCCTCATTCTAAATCAAGAATAGACCAAGGTACTTATTATTGGATCCAAACACAGAGAGAGAATCCGCCCGCACATTTTAATTTACGGCAATAAAGTTAAAAGACCCCGCGACTGGGAGGCCCATGGGGCGGCGCACAATTGGCCTAGCGTCGTCCGGGTTAGGCCGGCAGGGATATCCTTGTCGCACTAGCGGCTCCTGTGGCGGGCCAGGTCAGTTTCGATCTCTCTCTCTCTCTCTCTCTCTCTCGCTCTCTCTCTCTCTCTCCTGTAACCAGCATCCTCACCCACTGAGCACTGACCTACACCGGACATCCATGGACGTTGAAAATAAGTTGACATTTTGTCAGTCCACCCTGGCCTTGATTTCAACATCCACAGATGTCTGGACCGGCCTTCATTTGGCCCAAACATAAACGTCCATGATTGGTTCAGATTTGGTCTGGTCCCGACCAAATCTGAACCAATTATACATTTGGACTGTAGAGTAGAGTGCAGTACTGTAAAGAAAAGAAGAGTATAGTTCAGTAAAGTACATTACAGTACAGTAGAGCACAGTGCAGTAAAGAAAAGTAGATTATAGTTCAGTACTGTACTGTATTGTATAGTAGAATAGAGTGGAGTAGAGTCCAGTACACTAATGTACTGCACTCAACTATACTCTACTTTACTGTACTGTAATGAACTCTACTGTACTGTCTTGTACTGAATTATACTCTACTTGACTATACTCTATTGTACTGTCCTCTACTGTACTGTACACAGTTTTTGGAAAACGTGGTCACAATTGTTTTTTTAACCGAAATTACCAAACTGTTACCAAACTTTGCATCTGCACAGTTCTTCAAGTAAATGTTTTTGTAAAATGTTCAGTGTAAATGATTAAAAGTAGTTTTTGTGCATAGAGTTTTATGGTTTGTTAACCTTTGAGTTCAGTGTTTTTGGTTTGGTGTACATTTTAAGTGAAAAATCTGAATCTCGGCGCAATTCCGTTACCGTGGAATTGCCTAGATACTTTATCATATGGCCCTGCCTTTCTTTCCGCTCCTTTTAACAACACAGCCTTGTTTGAACCGCCTCAAGACCTCTTTGTGTTCCTGTTCAGTACAGAGGCTCGCAGGGCAGGGAGCAGGGAACAGACTGCCCTGACGGCCAAAAACACAAATAATGTTTTGGTGAGATGTGTGCTGGAGATTTGGGATGGCCTTACGTCATTGGATACGTCCGGGCGCTAGCAGGGGTTGGAGCTAGTGTCAGGAGGGCGGGCGGGTAAACCAGACTCACACACACACACACACACACACACACACACACACACACACACACACACACACACACACACACACACACACACACACACACTTTCTCTCTCTCTTCTGCTGACACAGACAGAGTCCACAGGGTTTTGTTACAACTGATGTTTGAGTGAAACACATACAGCCTCTGAGCTCCCAAACCCCTCACTGTTGACATTTATGAGGGAGGAAATAAAAGATTTTGATGATATTGCAGGAGAGAGAGAGAGCGATAGAGATGGAGAGATAGAGAGAGAGCCTGCTGCTAGAATGGACGGAGAGGTATCGCTCAAGTCACAACAAAATGGAATAGAACTTTGCGAATAAAGTTTGGGAATTACTCAATTTCATATGTACAACATCCAAAGACCTGCATCACTATACTGACAGCGTTTTCTTTTCTTAAAGGATGTACAGTATATGGGTGTTTTTGGGGCATTACTGCACAATGAGGATGAGGAAGTTAATCACTAGTTGGGGTAAGTTTCTCAAAAAACAAGTGTCTGGACCCTTCTATAAAAAAAACATTTACATAAAAAATATGAGATTTGGTTGTAAAAAAGCTAAATTCTCCTTTAAGAAGGTTCAACAATTGACCTGTTTGTTGTGGGAAATGGTATTCCTGTGCAAATTTCCTCCAGATAAGCATCACACTAACAGACGGCTTATAGTAAAGTGTTTAATTTCCACAAAAGGAAAATGGTTTCTTTCTATCTCCCTCGTTGTGAATTGATTCAGAGGGAGGCCTTGCTATACAGCATCTCAAAACCTATCAAACACACACACATCCTATCTTGGTTTAAATTGCAGCTCCGTTTTCTGCATATAGATGATTACGTCTCTGAGGCTTAGCTGTCTGTTTCTCTACCTTTGTCTGGGGTAGTGGAAGTGACTATCTCCGCCCTCTTTCCTCATGTTTGCACTAGTGTTGGAACGGTCATTGATCTTGATCTCTCTCTCTCTGTCTCTCTCTGTATTTTTCTCTGTCTCTGTGGTGTTCAGGTGTGCGATGCGCTGTTCAGCTTTATAGCCCTGCTGGCTCCCCAGACAACTCTGATGATAAGGAGAGGTGTGTGTGTGTGAGTTTGTTCGTGCATGCTCTAGTGGCTTGTGTATTCTCTCTCGTGTGTTTGTGTATATTAAGAGGAGTTATGAGAAGCCATGATTTCCCACAGCAGGCCTAAAGTAAAGGTTGTGGTTTTAAGAGCTTTGAACCGACAAGCTTTGACTTTGTCATCGCAGCCTATAGGATCACTGTAAAGATTCAGAACACTGGTTAACATTGGTTTACATCTGTACCAATCGACACGGGGATTCTACCTGGTTAAAGAGCTTTATCGGTCTATAGGTTAATTTGCAACATTTTGGGGAATAAAATTGGCCTGTGTGTATTTTTGTTAGTCATCGTGTAGGCCTGTCTTATTTATCCAACGCAACTATCACACACGCACAGCATACAGAGCCTATTTTGAGTGGGATTTCTCCTGCATCAATTAGAGCCTCACGTCTTCTTTGGTATGACTCTACAAGCGTGGCACACCTGTATTTGGGGAGTTTCTCCCATTATTTTCTGCAGATCCTCTCAAGCTCTGTCAGGTTGGATGGAGAGAGTCGCTTCACAGCTATTTTCAGGACTCTCCAGAGATGTTCGATCGGGTTTAAGTCCGGGCTCTGGCTGGGCCGCTCATGATATTCAGAGACTTGTTCCAAAGCCACTCCTGCATTGTCTTGGCTGTCTGCTAAAGGGACGTGCTCCTATTGGAAGGTGAACCTTCTCCCCAGTCTAAGGTCCTGAGCGCTCTGGAGCAGGTTTTCATCAAAGATCTCTCTGTACTTTGCTCCGTTCATCTTTCCCTCGATCCTGACTAGTCTCACAGTCCCTGCCGCTGAAAAACATCCCCACAGCATGATTCTGCCACCACCCTGCTTCACCGTAGGGATGGTATTGGCCAGGTGATGAGCGGTGCCTGGATTCCTCCAGACATGACACTTGGCATTCAGGCCAAAGATTTCAATCTTGGCTTCATCAGACCAGAGAATCTTGTTTCTCAAGGTCTGAGAGTCTTTAGGTGCCTTTTGGCAAACTCCAAGCGGCTGTCATGTGCCTTTTACTGAGGAGTGGGGCCACTCTACCATAAAGACCTGATTGGTGGAGTGCTGCATATATGGTTGTCCTTCTGGAAGGTTCTCCCATCTCCACAGAGGAACTCTGGAGCTCTGTCAGAGTGACCATCGGGTTCTTTGTCACCTGCCTGACCAAGGACCTTCTCCTCCGATTTCTCAGTTTGACCGGGCAGCAAGCTCTAGGAACTTCTTCCATTTAAGAATGATGGAGGCCACTGTGTTCTTGGGGACCTTTAATGCTGCAGTCATTTTTTGGTACCATTCCCCAGATCTCTGCCTCTACATAATCCTGTCTCTGAGCTCTACGGACAATTCCTTCGACCTCATGGCTTGGTTTTTGCTCTGACATGCACTGTCAATTGTGGGACCTTATATAGACAAGTGTGTACCTTTCCAAATCATATCCAATCAATTGAATTTACCACAGGCGGACTCCAATCAAGTTGTAGAAACATCTCAAGGGGCTCCCGAGTGGCGCAGCGGTCTAAGGCACTGCATCTCAAGGTAAGAAGCATCACTACAGACCCTGGTTCGATACCAGGCTGTATCACAACCGGCTGTGATTGGGAGTCCCATAGGGCGGCGCACAATTGGCCTATCGTCATCCGGGTTAAGGTTTGGCCGGGGTAGGCCATCATTGTAAATATGAATTTGTTCTTAACTGACTTGCCTAGTTAAATAAAATAATCAGTGGGAACAGGATGCCCCTGAGCTCTATTGAGTCTCATTAGCAGGGTCTGAATACTTACGTAAATAAGGTATTTCTGTTTTTTATTTTTATACATTTGCAAACATTTCTAAAAACCTGTTTTCGCTTCATCATTATGGGGTATTGTGTGTAGATTGATGAGGAACATTTTTAATTCAATCAATTTTAGAATAAGGCTGTAATGTAACAACATGTGGAAAAAGTGAAGGGGTCTGAATACTTTCTGAATACACTGTATTATCATTCGCTATGGATGTTAAAAAAACACGTTCCTACATTTCCGCGCAGGAGGCCAGGTACTTCTATGCGTGCGCGCTCCCTCAACATTATCAACACAGAGAAACCAGACACATGCTCATTGCTCACATGGAGCACTCCAAACAAAAGACAATGAAGAAATGGACAAATCTCGTAAATGATGGTTACGAGATTTGTTTCTCACAAGTGTAGCAGGTTGTGAACTTTGCAAACAACGTTTCCACTCCGAGAATGAGAACGGTAAATGACTGTGATTAATACATGCATTAAAATAAATGTATGTAACCAAATGACGGGATTAACGGTACATTTACTACTGGTGACATATGTAATGGGGAATTTATTTAAAAAATCAAAGGGCAAACTATTCACACATTGAAAATGAATGCACAAGAATTGGCGGGAGACAGCTGAGCCATTCTGGATAGAGACTTGCCTATATCTTCGCCACACAGCCCTCCCCTTCTTCTTGTCTTAACATTTTCAATTATACTCAAGACACATTATCTTCACACATATTTGAGATGCTTTTCATTGACAGCCGCAGCTCAATAATCAGCTAGGTCTATTGCCATTCGCTGCACAATTTGCGGGTTTCCCCAAATAGGCATAGAGCTTGTGATTTGAAACAATCCATAGATTTTTTTTAAAGAAGCTAACGATCCCCGATTCCTCTGTGGCTATCATGCTTTCTGGAGAAGTAGTTTGAATTATAACATTTTTTTTCCAATATAGACACTAGTAATTATATCATTTTGGCACATTTATTTCCATTTTCATCCCTATTCGACACGCTGTTTTGCAATTTCTCTCCTGTTCTGTTTTTAATATATACTTTTTTTTCATTGTCCAGAAGCCAAAGGCACAATCCTCGTCATATTAGCAACCCATCCTGGTTGTTGCATCTTTAGATTCCCCCTTTTTCTAAGTTTCAAACAGAGATTTTCATTGAAAATGATGTTTTATTGGCTGCTTCATTACATGAGTTGCATGTTCTGTTACGATGCCTTACCATCATCGAAATGTGATTTCTGTCATTCTGATCACCGTGGGTAGACGCCCTAATAGGCTATGCACCCAATGCATATGGGTCCGGTACATTTCTCAGATGTCCGGTAAATTAAAATCTTCCCCAGTCAAGTTTTCTGGCGCCACATTTTCCTAACGGAAATCCACACGCACACAGCTTAGAGTTACACTGTTTAAAGTCACAGATAGAGACTTGACTCTCGTTTAACGTGAGTCATTTCTTTGAGGATTTCACCGTAGCGTTTCACTTGGATGAAAGGGTGCTGCAGACAGACATATTTGCATATTTTTGCAGAATGCACTTGTGATAGAGGTGGTTCTTTGGACTATGCTCATATGATGAGTAAACTTGAAGACTAGTGTGACCTCCCAGAGCTAGTACCCGAGGCTTTAGCTCAGTGGGCTAACAACTAATGTCTCGAGGCACGCACTATGACCCGGGTTTACACACACACAGCATTTTCGCAGCAGGAACAATCTTTGTAAACTTGTAGCTCTTTGCAGAAATTGAACAGCCTTTTTCCCTTCCCTCTCCTTCTCTCTGTCAGGTCCGGTGTAAGGTGAAGACCAGTGAGGACCGCTCCTGAAGGATATACATGAAGGGAGGGGTGGGGGTGAGGGGGGCTTGTGACATCACTCCCAGCCCAGGTCAGAGTCCACACAGGTAGGCAAACGACCCCTCTTATCCTCTTCCTACACACACACCAGACCCGGGTTCAAATACTATTTCAATGATTTCAATTACTTACACATACATTTTGAAGTTGATATTCAGATATTTGTTATTTGAAAGTATTTGAATATTGGAATGTATTTAGAAATGCACTTGGAAGGTATTGGCATGCATTTGAAAATACACAAACACACAGAGTATTTTGAAATTCAAATAAATACTCCTGTATTGAACCCAGGTCCTAGGAGTATTTGAAATAATGTATTTGAAAATACTCAAATGCACAGAAAAGACGTATTTTAAATTACAAATAATCAAATAAACGTGTTTGAACTCTGGTCTGACAAACACACATACAGAAGTGCTTCCCCAGTTTAATGATTTTTTATGTATTGGGAAAGCTGTTGTCATGGCTGCACAATGAAAACAAGTCACACCAGGGGAAATGTTTTCTCTGCTTGGATTGAAGGACTAACACCTTTCACAGAAGAGAGAGGATTGGGTGTGAAGCTTGAAACTGAGGTTGACAGCCAGTCAGAGAAAGGGAGGGTGCACATTGAAAGGAAAGTTGCATCCTCTCCTCCCATTTTCTCTCCGCTCTCTCTCTCTTCCTCCATCTTTCTCCCTCCCTTTCTCTCTCTTCATAATGTTGACTTGAGGAAAATGTATTCCTGTAACACAAAGGGCAGCATCCCAGTGTTTCTCCTCTCCTGTGTGTGTGTGTGTGTGTGTGTGTGTGTGTGTGTGTCTGTCAGGGCTTCCGTTAGGAGAATGTGGTGCCAGACAACGTGACTGGGAAGATTCTAATTTACCAGTCATTTGATAAATTTACCAGACCCAAATCCATTGGGTGCATAGCCATGGTGCTTAGAATGTCAGAAATCACATTTAGATTATGGTAATGCATCTTAACAGAACATGCAACTCATGTAATGAAGCAGCCAATAAAACATCATTTTCAAACATTTGTCAAAATGCAATTAGTGTGAAATCCCCATTCTAAACAGCACACCTGATGGCAGTTCTATATGTGACAGAGATGAACATTTCTGTTTGAAACTTAGAAAAAGGGGGAATCTAAAGATGCAACAACCAGGATAGGTTGCTAATATGACTAGGAATGTACCTTTGGCTTCTGGACAATAAAATAAAGTTGATATGAAAAACAATAGAACATGAGAGAAATGGCATAACTCTGGATTCAATAAGGAAGTTATATAATTACTCCTGTCTATACAGAAATAAGTAAAATCATTCATTATACTTCACCAGAAACCATGACTTAGCTACAGAGGAATCCACGGTCCTTAGCTTCTTTTAAAAAATAGATGTGGATTGCTTAAAATCACAAGCTCGTAGGCCTATGCCTATTTGGGAAGCCCGCAGTTTGGGCAGTGCGCGTGGCAATAGGCCTAGTTGCTTATTGAGTTAGGGCTGTCAGTGAAAAGCATCTAAAATATGTGTGAAGATAATGTGTCTTGAGTATAATTTAAACTGTTGCATCAACAAGAAGGGGAGGGGTGTGTGGCGAAGATATAGACGAGTCTCTCCAGAAGGACTCAGCTGTCTCCCATCAATTCTTGCGCATTCATTGTTTCATTGTGTGAATTGTTTGCCCTTTGATCTTTTTGGATCAATTCCCCATTACATATGTCACCAGTAGTAAATATATTCTTAATCCCCGTCATCTGGATACATTCGTTTCTGTTAATGCCAATGATGTATACAATCCCTGGATTGCTGATGCAATGTATTGACCAATGAGAGGATTGATGCCACCGGTCGGCTATATTGGCACACCTCAGAAAAGTAGTCCTCCATAGGAATGAATGGAATTCTACAGTATTTCAATTAAATGTTTACAGGACAGAATTACATGTCTAAGGATTTCTCTGTTGTAGTGGGGACAGTAATTATACTTTAAGGAAACTGTTTCTATATATTTTCAAATGTTAAATGTTTACATTTAGCTCACATAATATCATTTAAAAGTACGCATTTAGGTGTCTGTAATAGAATAAATGTAAACATTAATAAATGCATTTCCCGAGCTTCCAAAGTATTTTTTTTACAATAGTGGGGGAGTGCCAAGATGGTGGCGCTGTGGCTTCAAAACAGCTCCCCCTGTCAGCCATCTAGTGTATATATAAAAAATTGGTTAATGCATGTATTAATTACAGTTATTTACAGTTCCCATTCTCGGAGTGGAAACGTGGTTTGCAGAGTTCACAATCTGCTACAATTGTGAGAAACAAGTTTTGGTTTATTTCATAACCATAATTTACAAGATTTGTCAATTTTTCCATTGTCTTTTGTTTGGAGTGCTCCATGTAAGCAATGAGGATGTATCTGGTTTCTCTGTCCTGATAATGTTGAGGGAGCGTGTGCGCCTGAGCGAGCAAAGTGTTTTTTTTAACATCCATTGCGAATGATAATACATTAAATAATACATTAAAACTATAGTTCCTCACAGTAAAATCTTAACAATCTCCCCCTCGATAATCACCAATCCTCGGTGTGAAAGAGCAATGGAAATTATAGGCCTGCTGCTGCATTGGCCTATAGGCTATGAGTTCCATGCGCTCATTTCTTTAGCCGCCAATGGATCACGGTGTATCAGTCTGTCCATATGGCAGAGCCTGGTGATCTCGCATTAGTTGAGTTTCAACTTTTAGATTTTTATCATTTTAATCCAGATTTTTATGATTAACCAGGTAACAATGATTTTGCGAAACCAAAACGTTATTATTGAAATGAAACTGTTCCACGAAAATGCACAAATTAAAATCATAATTGGCATGCAGAACGGGAGGATAAATTGTAAGCTTCCCCAAACTGTAAACTCAGGCACCGCCTATGAAGTCTTTTTAAAATAATTGCCTCCACATTTACATGGTCGGATTTTGCCTATAGGCTACTTTGAAGCAAGGTAAAACTTGACTCATAATATGAAATAAAACATTCAGGTTTATTATTATTATTATTATTATTATTATTATTATTATTATTATTAAGCAGAAACAAATTCTCCCAGTCACTTTGGCCAGCAACAGTTTTATTTACCAGCTTTAAAGTGGAACCGACAGCATTTAAAAACATTAAATCTTATTAAAATCTGTTCATAAACACCCCCAGGAAGAATATGACAACCATCTTTTTCTTTTTTTACATTTACTGAGAACTGAACACTTACAGTGGCTTGCAAAAGTATTCACCCCCTGTCACGGTTGTCGTCAGTTAAGGAGGACCAAAACGCAGCAGGTATGTGCAGGCTCATCTTGACTTTTATTAACTACAAAAAATGAACGTACAAAAATAACAAAACACGAACGATCAACAAAAACCAGTCTGGTAAGGCACAAGGCTAAACACAGAACAATCACCCACAAATAACAAACAAACACACCCTAATATATGGGACTCTCAATCAAAGGCAGATAGACAACACCTGCCTTCAACTGAGTCCCAACCCCAATTAACCAAACATAGAAAACGACACACTAGACTCAACATAGAATTCATGAAACTCACCCAGTGCCCAAAACCCCGGAATACTAAATCGAATGCCCTCCTAACTCATACAACACCCAGAACCACATAAAACAAATACCCTCTGCCACGTCCTGACCAAACTACAATACTAATTAACCCTTATACTGGCCAGGACGTGACACCCCCCTTGGCATTTTTCCTATTTTGTTGCATTACAACCTGTAATTTAAATGTATTTTTATTTGGATTTCATGTAATGGACATATACAAAATAGTCCAAATTGGTGAAGTAAAATTAAAAAAATAACTTGTTTAAAAAAATTATAAAAAAAGAAAAACAGAAAAGTGGTGCGTGCATATATATTCACCCCCTTTGCTATGAAGCCCTTAAATAAGATCTGGTGCAACCAATTACCTTCAGAAGTCACATTAGTTAAAGAAAGTTCACCTGTGTGCAATCTAAGTGTCACATAATCTGTCACATGATCTCAGTATATGTTCTGTTCTGAAAGGCCCCAGAGTCTGCAACACCACTAAGCAAGGGGCACCACCAAGCAAGCGGCACCATGAAGACCAAGGAGCTCTCCAAACAGATCAGGGACAAAGTTGTGGAGAAATACAGTTCAGGGTTGGGTTATAAAAAAATATCAGAAACTTTGAAAGTCCCACGGAGCACCATTAAATGCATTATTAAAAAATGGAAAGGATATGGCACCACAACAAACCTGCCAAGAGAGGGCCGCCCACCAAAACTCACGGACCAGGCAAGGAGGGCGTTAATCAGAGAGGCAACAAAGAGACCAAAGATAACCCTGAAGGAGCTGCAAAGCTCCACAGCAGAGATTGGAGTATCTGTCCATAGGACCACTTTAAGCCATACACTCCACAGAGCTGGGCTTTAGGGAAGAGAGGCCAGAAAAAAGCCATTGCTTAAAGAAAATAATAAGCAAACACGTTTGGTGTTCTCCAAAAGGCATGTGGGAGTCTCCCCAAACATATGAAAGAAGGTATTCTGGTCAGATGAGACTAAAATAGAGCTTTTTGTCAATCAAGGAAAATGCAATGTCTGGCGCAAACCCAACACCTCTCATCACTCCGAGAACCTCATCCCCACAGTGAAGCATGGTGGTGGCAGCATCATGCTGTGGGGATGTTTTTCATCGGCAGGGACTGGTAAACTGGTCAGAATTGAAGGAATGATGGATGGCGCTAAATACAGGGAAATTCTTGAGGGAAACCTGTTTCAGTCTTCCATAGATTTGAGACTAGGACAGAGGTTCACCTTCCAGCAAGACAATGACCCTAAGCATACTGCTAAAGCAACGCTCGAGTGGTTTAAGGGGAAACATTTAAATGTCTTGGAATGGCCTAGGCAAATCCCAGACCTCAATCCAATTGAGAATCTGTGGTATTGTCACGGTTGTCGTCGGTGAAGGAGGACCAAAACGCAGCAGGTATGTGCAGGCTCATCTTGACGTTTATTTAACTTCCAAAATGAATACCAAAACAAGAAAATGAACGAACAACCAACAGTCTGGCAAAGCATAAGGCTCAACACAGAACAATCTCCCACAAAATACAAGACAAACACACCCAACTAATATAGGACTTCCAATCAAAGGCAACACCAAACAGCTGCCTTCAATTGGAAGTCTAACCCCAATTAACTCAACATAGAACCACACACACTAGACTAAACATAGAAATACATGAAAACCAAACAGTGCCCCAAAACCCCGGAATACTTATTCAAACACCCTTTTAACAAACACACCACCCTGAACCACATAAAACAAATACCCTCTGCCACGTCCTGACCAAACTACAATACTAATTAACCCTTATACTGGCCAGGACGTGACAGGTATGACTTAAAGATTGCTGTACACCAGCAGAGCTTGAAGAATGGGCAAAAATCCCAGTGGCTAGATGTGCCGAGCTTATAGAGACATACCCCAAGAGACTTGCCGCTGTAATTGCTGCAAAAGGGGGCTCTACAAAGTATTGACTTTGGGGGGTGAATAGTTAAGCACGCTCAAGTTTTCCATTTTTGGTCTTATTTCTTGTTTGTTTCAGAATAAAACATATTTTGCATCTACAAAGTGGTAGGCATGTTGTGTAAATCAAATGATACAAACCCCCCAAAAATCTATTTTAATTCCAGGTTGTAAGGCAACAAAATAGGAAAACTGCCAAGGGGGTGAATACTTTTGCAAGCCATTGTAGATGTGGTCATTTTCACGTTTTTATAAGTTCATAGAATGTTTGGGAATTACGTATAGTAAGGCATTTGTGAAAGTTCTATAGCAATATACAGTGGGAAAGCTGCCATACGTTTGGACAATTAATAGTCACTGCAGTAAATAAAACCAAATAAAAATCTGTCTTCTCTAGGACTGGAGTCTACGCAGACTGGTGCTCCATAGCCAATCAGAGCTACAGTAGGTCTATATGCAAATAAGCCATTTGCCACATGGGCCTGCCTTCATTCACTTTGAACTGGACTGTGTGTTTACAGGCAGTAGCAACAGCGCGACTTTAGACCATTAGAATGCATTCTCCAAAAGCCAGAAAATACACCTTAATGGATTACTGCAAATATGTACTGTAAATATCACGGAAGTCCTCTTACATTTGGGAACTTCACTTTCCTATTGATCAAACAACCATGAATAGGTAGGCTCTCTCCCTCAGTTGCCTATGCACATCAATAAGATCAACAATTAATGCTAGCCAGAGCGAGATGAGCTAAAATCTAATGAGGGAACATTAGATAAACCTTCTCAAACTTTTTAAGCTAGTTGGCCATCAAAATTGCACTGATGAACGATGGGGAATAGTGGCCTGCTCATCCTTCTGCAGCTTGCCTGCTTGTTACATGCTTGTTACAACCCATGTTTTGACAACTGAATGGGAACTTGCCTGCCAGCCCGCCCATTTGATCGATGCCAAATACATTTGATTGACAACTAAGAGATATGCTAACTGTGGATAACAGTTGTTCAAGTTCAGCATAGCTAGCTAGATAGCAAAGTGATTCACATTTCTTGTTAGCTAACCAAATGACACGTGTACTCTAGCTGTAGCCACCGAAAACGATATGAGGGGAAAAAGTCTTGTCACTCACCCACTCCTCCAATGACATGACATGACATCCTCCAAGCAGCTAGCTAGCTAGCTAACGTTAGGCTCTGTGTTTGTAGCTTGCTAAATAAATAGCTAGCTACATAGATTGTTACGCTAGCCCTGGGGTGTCAGTCTCAGTCAGAGCACGGGCAATATTGAAAAAAACACAACGAATTGGCAGGCCAGACATAGCCTCATTGTTTTTACAAAAACATGTGCAACTGTGACCCAAACCGGCCATTGTTTTATTCGAAAAAACATAACCATTTATAATGTCCACGTATGTGCAGAACAGAGCATGTGAGCAGAGTTGAGCGGTTGGAAATCTCGCTTATCGCTCATGGAGCAGTGCTTGCTCGCCATGTGCTTTCCTACAGCTCCGCTAATAAAACGATTTGGAGCAGCAGGAAAAAACTGCTGCTCCAAATTGACCCTATTTATTATTTTGTGTCTACCTGAACCTACCAATTGGTTTTTAAGTATTGAAATCGAACCATATGGATTTAAATGAAAGTATTTGAATAAACATGAAAAGGTGAACGTAAGAAGCGAACATCATTTCAAATAGGCTACATGTCATATTAAACATCATATAAACACTCTAAATAGGTCAGGAGCCAGACAGGTAGTCTAAGAAGAAACGAAAATGAATTATTTTGGCTATATTATTTCATTTATTTCAAGGCTATAACCTACAAAGAAATTCATTGTGATGCATTTGCGAGTAAGACACAATATGCTGATAGGGACATAAAGCCCTCAGCATTTAAACAACATTCCTTTTGTATTACATCGTTATAGTCTATAAATTGCACATGTAGGCTGTGACTTACTTAGAATGAAATACAAATGAAACAAAAAATTACTTATTAGTGCTTTTGAATTCATTTTTTGAATTCATTTTTAGAAACAGGAATTTGGCCAGTCTGTGGCTTCAGGTTCATGCGATGGTGCCTCCACACTTGACGAGCCACTGGGGATGCTGAACACCAGTTTGGCCACTCTTGCCAGGCTGGGCAGAGATGCAGAGTTGTTTTTTTTAACATTTTCTATAGGTAGGCCTAATGGTTTTTAGGCAAAATAACCCAATCAAAACGGAAAGCTCCTTGAACGTGGGAATATGCCAGGCCTATTGTATAGATAATAGAACGAAAATGAACAGTACTTTTAAGAGATCAGATTTTTAGTTTATAAATACACTGCTCAAAAAAATAAAGGGAACACTTAAACAACACAATGTAACTCCAAGTCAATCACACTTCTGTGAAATCAAACTGTCCACTTAGGAAGCAACACTGATTGACAATACATTTCACATGCTGTTGTGCAAATGGAATAGACAACAGGTGGAAATTATAGGCAATTACTAAGACACCCCCAATAAAGGAGTGGTTCTGCAGGTGGGGACCACAGACCACTTCTCAGTTCCTATGCTTCCTGGCTGATGTTTTGGTCACTTTTGAATGCTGGCGGTGCTTTCACTCTAGTGGTAGCATGAGACGGAGTCTACAACCTACACAAGTGTCTCAGGTAGTGCAGCTCATCCAGGATGGCACATCAATGCGAGCTGTGGCAAGAAGGTTTGCTGTGTCTGTCAGCATAGTGTCCAGAGCATGGAGGCGCTACCAGGAGACAGGCCAGTACATCAGGAGATGTGGAGGAGGCCGTAGGAGGGCAACAACCCAGCAGCAGGACCGCTACCTCCGCCTTTGTGCAAGGAGGAGCAGGAGGAGCACTGCCAGAGCCCTGCAAAATGACCTCCAGCAGGCCACAAATGTGCATGTGTCTGCTCAAACGGTCAGAAACAGACTCCATGAGGGTGGTATGAGGGCCCGACGTCCACAGGTGGGGGTTGTGCTTACAGCCCAACACCGTGCAGGACGTTTGGCATTTGCCAGAGAACACCAAGATTGGCAAATTCGCCACTAGCGCCCTGTGCTCTTCACAGATGAAAGCAGGTTCACACTGAGCACGTGACAGACGTGACAGAGTCTGGAGACGCCATGGAGAACGTTCTGCTGCCTGCAACATCCTCCAGCATGACCGGTTTGGCGGTGGGTCAGTCATGGTGTGGGGTGACATTTCTTTGGGGGGCCGCACAGCCCTCCATGTGCTCGCCAGAGGTAGCCTGACTGCCATTAGGTACCGAGATGAGATCCTCAGACCCCTTGTGAGACCATATGCTGGTGCGGTTGGCCCTGGGTTCCTCCTAATGCAAGACAATGCTAGACCTCATGTGGCTGGAGTGTGTCAGCAGTTCCTGCAAGAGGAAGGCATTGATGCTATGGACTGTCCCGCCCGTTCCCCAGACCTGAATCCAATTGAGCACATCTGGGACATCACGTCTCGCTCCATCCACCAACGCCACATTGCACCACAGACTGTCCAGGAGTTGGCGGATGCTTTAGTCCAGGTCTGGGAGGAGATCCCTCAGGAGACCATCCGCCACCTCATCAGGAGCATGCCCAGGCGTTGTAGGGAGGTCATACAGGCACGTGGAGGCCACACACACTACTGAGCCTCATTTTGACTTGTTTTAAGGACATTACATCAAAGTTGGATCAGCCTGTAGTGTGGTTTTCCACTTTAATTTTGAGTGTGACTCCAAATCCAGACCTCCATGGGTTGATAAATTGGATTTCCATTGATTATTTTTGTGTGATTTTGTTGTCAGCACATTCAACTATGTAAAATAAAGGGAACACTAAAATAACACATCCTAGATCTGAATGAATGAAATAATCTTATTAAATACTTTTTGTATTTAATAAGATTATTTCATTCATTCAGATCTAGGATGTGTTATTTTAGTGTTCCCTTTATTTTTTTGAGCAATATACTTTGCTACAATGACACACTTAGTTATCTACCCACCTCGTTCCTTTCTTTTAACATGTGCACGTAGCATGCTTTTGGGATACGTGTCTTTTCATATTCCACAATGGTTATTTATTTGTGAACACTAAATCACCACACTCCCTCTCTTGCTCTTGGTCCTTATCTTTGTAAGTCACCTTGATTTAGCACCTGTGTGTTTCTTTATGGAAATATTTAGGGAACTTCTTGACAGTAGCTAAAGCAAGGGGCTATAGCAGCACACAAGTAGATTACAAATGCATGCTGGGCCGGGCATGCCCTGAGCTCGTGAAGTGACCGCTACAGGAGCGAAAAAGGTCGAGGCTGGATCTCGCTTCAGTCAAATTGGGCTCAGCTCTTCAGTCCGCTCTAGCTCCTCTCTGCTCACATACTCTGGTGCATAGGGTGTTGTGTATTTTAACATATTAAAACAAAAGAGATCAATAATATTTGTCCAGCATTTGCTGCTATGTTTGCAGATGTGCATAATATGCTGCGATCCTAATTAAAAAGTATTTAATAACTCCAAATAACAAAACGTAGCTATAAGTTGTTGTAACATTTACACTTAAAACGTATTTTTCATTTTTTTTGCACTGCATGGATCACCGGTGCATTTCCATGACATAGACCAACCAGGTGACTCCAGGTGAAAGCTATGATCCCTTATTGATGTCACCTGTTAAATCCACTTCAATGGCAAGACAAAAGATTAAAGTGCCTTTGAATGGGGTATGGTAGTAGATGCCAGGCGCACCGGTTTGAGTGTGTCAAGAACTGCAACGCTGCTGGGTTTTTCATGCTCAATAGTTTCCCATGTGTATCAAGAATGGTCCACCACCCAGAGGACATCCAGCCAATTTGACACACCTGTGGGAAGCATTGGGAGTCAACATGGGCCAGCATCCCTGTGGAACGCCTTCGACACCTTGTAGAGTGTATACTAAGAATGATACACTACATGACCAAAAGTATGTGGACAGGTGCTTGTTGAACATCTCATTCCAAAATCGTGGGCATTAATATGGATTTGTCCCCCCCTTTGCTGCTATAACAACCTCCACTGTTCTGAGAAGGCTTTCCACTAGATGTTGGAACATTGCTGTGGGGACTTGCTTCCATTCAGCCACAAGAGCATTGAGGTGAGGCACTGATGCTGGGCGATTAGGCCTGGCTCGCAGTCGGCGTTCCAATTCCAACCAAAGGTTTTCGATGGGGTTGAGGTCAGGGCTCTGTGCAGGCCAGTCAAGTTGTTCCACACCGATCTCGACAAACAATTTCTGTATGGACCTCGCTTTGTGCATGGGGGCATTGTCATGCTGAAACAGGAAAAGGCCTTTCCCAAACTGTTGCCACAAAGTTGGAATCACAGAATCGTATAGAATGTAATGCTGTAGCATTAATATTTCCCTTCACTGGAACTAAGGGGCCTAGCCCGAACCATGAAAAACAGCACCAGACCATTTTTCATCCTCCAACAAACTTTAGAGTTGGCAATATGCATTCGTCCTTGGGACTGACAGATGGTGAAGCATGATTCATCACTCTTGAGAACGAGTTTCCACTGCTCCAGAGTCCAATGGCAGCAAGCTTTACACCACTCCAGCTGACGCTTGGCATTGCGCCTGGTGATCTTAGGCTTGTGTGCATCTACTCGCCCATGGAAACCCATTTCATGAAGTTGACATTGCTTCCAGAGACAGTTTGGAACTTGGTAGTGAGTGTTTCAACCGAGGACAGGCGTTCTTTGGGCACTACGCACTGCAGCACTTGGCGGTCCCATTTTGGGAGCTTGTGTGGCCTACCACTTCGTGGCTGAGCCGTTGTTGCTCCTAGACTTTTCCACATCACAATAACAGCCCTTACAGTTGACCGGGGCAGCTCTAGCAGGGCAGAAATTTGACAAACTGACTTGTTGGACAGGTGGATCCTATGACAGTGCTACATTGAAAGTCACTGATCTCTTCAGTTTATTTTTTCATTTTTAATTTATTTAACCTTTATTTAACTAGGCAAGTCAGTTAAGAACAAATTCTTATTTACAATGACAGCCTAGGAACCGTGGGTTAACTTCCTTGTTCAGGGGCAGAACGACAGATTTTTACCTTGTCAGCTCAGTAAGGCCATTCTAGTGCCAGTGTTTGTCTATGGAGATTGCATGGCCATGTTCTCGATTTTATACACCTGCCAGCAACGGATATGGCTGAAATTGGAGAGTCTACTAATATGAAGGGGTGTCCACATACTTTTGTATATAGGGACATGGTTTTATGTGATTCCAGAGACTGCTCTCTGTCTGCCGGCCTGTCAGGTGTCCCCTTCCTCTGATGAATGGTTGTAATATGCTCCACATCACAAGAAGGGACACATTCCTTAATGGCTCTGCTTTTCATAACGCCTATGAGGAGAGGGAAGGTAAGGGTGGGAGGGGGTGGGGATGGAGGGGGAGAAAGTGGGGGAGGAAGAGGAAGGGGGATAGGGATTGAGAGAGAGGTAATAAGAGAGAGGGAAAATAAGGAAAAAATAAAGAAAGTAAACGAGAGAGGGAAAGAGAGAGGAAGGGAGATTGTTAATGAATAATTGAAACATGTTCCCTTTTGTCTGTCTAGCCATTCAAGTCAGTAAACAACAAAACAATAGCCTCATTTGAATAATTTCACAAATGGTGTGGCGAGGTGGCAGTTGCTGTCACGGCTTGCTCTGCCTGCATGGTCAGAGGAGAGGGAGAAAGACAGAGAGAACGAGAGAGCGATAGAGAGAAAGACAGAGTGGGAATGAGAGAGGGAACGATAGAGAGCGAGTAAGAGAAACAAAGACAGAGATGGGATGTTAACTGCTTAATTAACTCAGGAACCACACCTGTGTGGAAGAACCTGCTTTAAATATACTTTGTATCCTTTTAGTGTTTCTTTTATTTTGGCAGTTACCAGTATGTTAGACATTGTGATATACTGCATCCAGTTTGCTGAGTAAAGTGTTTGGATGCTATTTTGTAAATGACATCGCCAAAGTCAAGGATCGGTAGGATAGTCAGTTTTACGAGGGTATGTTTGGCAGTATGAGTGAAGGATGCTTTGTCGTGAAATAGGAAGCAGATTCTAGATTTAATTTTGGATTGGAGATGCTTAATGTGAGTCTGGAAGGAGAGTTTATAGTCTAACCAGACACCTAGGTATTTGTATTTGTCCACATATTCTAAGTCAGAACCGTCCAGAGTAGTGATGCTGGATGGGCAGGCAGGTGCTGGTAGTGATCGGTTGAAGAGCATGCATTTAGTTTTACTTGCATTTAAGGGCAGTTGAAGGCCACGGAAGGAGAGTTGTATGGCATTGAAGCTCGTCTAGAGGTTAGTTAAACCTGTTGAGGACAGACGTTCCGCTAGCGGAACTCCTCGCCAAATATCCAATGGTAGAGCATGGCGCGAAATACAAAAACCTTAAAAATGCTATAATTTCAATTTCTCAAACATATGACTATTTTACACCATTTGAAATATAAGACTCTCGTTAATCCAACCACATTGTCCGATTTCAAAAAGGCTTTACAGCGAAAGCAAAACATTAGATTATGTCAGGAGAGTACCCAGCCAAAAATAGTTACACAGCCATTTTCAAAGCAAGCATATATGTCACAAAAACCAAAACCACAGCTAAATGCAGCACTAACCTTTGATGATCTTCATCAGATGACACTCCTAGGACATTATGTTATACAATACATGCATATTTTGTTCAATCAAGTTCATATTTATATCAAAAACCAGCTTTTTACATTAGCATGTGATGTTCAGAACGAGCATACCCACCGAAAACTTCCGGTGAATTTACTAAATTACTCATGATAAATGTTGACAAAATACATAACAAGTGTTTTAAGAATTATAGATACAGAACTCCTTTATGCAAACGCTATCTCAGATTTTAAAGTAGCTTTGCGGTGAAAGCACATTTTGCAATATTCTGAGTACATAGCTCGGCGATCAAGGCTAGCTATTCAGACCCGCCAACGTCGGGGCAGCCTAAACTCAGAATTACTATTAGAAAAATTGGATTACCTTTGCTGTTCTTCGTCAGAATGCACTCCCAGGACTTCTACTTCAACAACAAATGTTGTTTTGGTTCCAAATAATCCATAGTTATATCCAAATACCTCCGTTTTGTTCGTGCGTTCAGGTCACTATCCGAAGGGTAACGCGTGAGCGCATTTCGTGACAAAAAATGTCCAAATATTCCATTACTGTACTTAGAAGCATGTCAAACACTGTTTAAAATCCATTTTTAGGCAATTTTTCTCGTAAAATAGCGATAATTTTCCAACCGGGCAGCGTTGTATTTATTCAAAGAGTGAAAGGAAAAAAATGGTGAGGTCTCGTGAACGTGCACTGTCCCCAAGCAGTCCACTTACAAACTCTGCTGCTGTACTTTGCCCAGAGACAGGAGACACGTCATTCCGCTTTCTAAAGGCTTTAGAGAGCCAATGGAAGCCTTAGAAAGTGTCACGTAACAGCACAGATGCTGTCATTTCAATAGAGATGCAACAGAATGACTACAAATTGTCAGACAGGCCACTTCCTGCCTGGAATCTTCTCAGGTTTTGGCCTGCCAAATGAGTTCTGTTATACTCACAGACACCATTCAAACAGTTTTAGAAACTTTAGGGTGTTTTCTATCCACATCAAACAATTATATGCATATTCTAGTTTCTGGGCAAGAGTAGTAACCAGATTAAATCGGGTATGTTTTTTATCTGTCCGTGAAAATACTGCCCCCTATCCACAACAGGTTAATTAACACAGTGTCCAAATAAGGGTCAGAAGTAGACAGAATGGTATTGTCTGTGTAGAGGTGGATCAGAGAATCACCAGCAGCAAGAGCTACATCATTGATGTATATAGAGAAAAGAGTTGGCCCGAGAATTGAACCCTGTGGCACCCCCATAGAGACTGCCAGAGGTCCGGACAACAGGCCCTTTGATTTGACACACTGAACTCTGTCTGAGAAGTAGTTGGTGAACCAGGCGAGGCAGTCATTTGAGAAACCAAGGCTGTTGAGTTTGCCAATAAGAATGTGGTGATTGACAGAGTCGAAAGCCTTGGCCAGGTCTATGAATACAGCTGCACAGTATTGTCTCTTATCGATGGAGGTTATGATATTGTTTAGGACCTTGAGCGTGGCTGAGGTGCACCCATGACCAGCTCGGAAACCAGATTGCATAGTCGAGAAGGTATGGTGGGATTCGAAATGGTCGGTGATCTGCTTGTTAACTTGGCTTTCGAAGACCTTAGAAAGGCAGGGTAGGATAGATATAGGTCTGTAGCAGTTTGGGTCTAGAGTGTCTCCCCCTTTGAAGAGGGGGATGACCGCGGCAGCTTTCCAATTTTTAGGGATCTCAGACGATACGAAAGAGAGGTTGAACAGGCTAGTAATAGGGGTTGCAACAATTCCGGCTGATCCTTTTAGAAAGAGAGGGTCCAGATTGTCTAGCCCTGCTGATTTGTAAGGGTCCAGATTTTGCAGCTCTTTCAGAACATCAGCTATCTGGATTTGGGTGAAGGAGAAATGAGGAGGCTTGGGAAAGTTGCTGTGGGGGGTGCAGGGCTGTTGACCAGGGTAGGGGTGGCCAGGTGGAAAGCATGGCCAGCCGTAGAAAAATGCTTATTGAAATTCTCAATTATAGTGGACTTATCGGTGGTAACATTGTTTCCTAGCCTCAGTGCAGTGGGCAGTTGGGAGGAGGTGCTCTTATTCTCCATGGACTTTACAGTGTCCCAGAACTTTTTGGAGTATATGCTGCAGGATGCAAATTTCTGTTTGAAAAGCTAGCCTTTGCTTTCCTAACTGCCTGAGTATATTGGTTCCTAACTTCCCTGAAAAGTTGCATGTCGCGGGGGCTATTCGATGCTATTGCAGTACACCACAGGATGTTTTTGTGCTGGTCAAGGGCAGTCAGGTCTGGAGTGAGCCACGGGCTATATCTGTTCCTGGTTCTACATTTTTTGAATGGGGCATGCTTATTGTGAGGAAATCACTTTTAAAGAATAACCAGGCATTTTCTACTGACGGAATGAGGTCAATATCCTTCCAGGATACCCGGGCCAGGTCGATTAGAAATGCCTGCTCGCTGAAGTGTTTTAGGGAGCGTTTGACAGTGATGAGGGGTGGTCGTTTGACCGCAGACCCATTATGGACGCAAGCAATGAGGCAGTGATCGCTGAGATCCTGGTTGAAGACAGCAGAGGTGTATTTGGAGGGCAGGTTGGTTAGGATGATATCTATGAGGGTGCCTGTGTTTACGGATTTGGGGTTGTACCTGGTAGTTTCATTAATAATTTTTGTGAGATTGAGGACATCAAGCTTAGATTGTAGGATGGCCGGGGTGTTAAGCATGTTCCAGTTTAGGTCACCTAACAGCACGAGCTCTGAAGATAGATCGGGGGCAATCAATTCACATATGGTGTCCAGGGCACAGCTGGGGGCAGAAGGGGATCTATAGCAAGCGGCAACGGTGAGAGGCTTGTTTCTGGAAAGGTGGATTTTAAAAGTATACGTTCAAATTGTTTGGGCACAGACCTGGATAGTAAGACAGAACTCTACAGTAGATTGCAACTCCGCCCCCTTTGGCAGTTCTATCTTGTCGGAAAATGTTATAGTTAGGGATGGAAATTTCAGGGGTTTTGGTGGCCTTCTTGAGCCAGGATTCAGACACGACTAGGACATCCGGGTTGGCAGAGTGTGCTAAAGCAGTGAATACAACAAACTTAGGGAGGAGGCTTCTTATGTTAACATGCATGAAACCAAGGCTTTTACAGTTACAGAAGTCAACAAATGAGAGCGCCTGGGGAATGGGAGTGGAGCTAGGCACTGCAGGGCCTGGGTTAACCTCTACATCACCTAAGGAACAGAGGAGGAGTAGGATAAGGGTACGGCTAAAGGCTATAAGAACTGGTCATCTAGTACGTTCGGAACAGAGAGTAGAAGGAGCAGGTTTCTGGGCGCGATAGAATAGTTTCAATGCATAATGTACAGACAAAGGTATGGTAGGATGTGAATACAGTGGAGGTAAACCTAGGCATTAAGTGATGATGAGAGAGGTATTGTCTCTAGAGACATCAATTAAACCAGGAGAGGTCACTGCATGTGTGGGAGATGGGACAGGAGGGTTAGCTGAGGCATATTGAGCATGGCTGGAGGCTCTACAATGAAATAAGACAATAATAACTAACCAAAACAACAATGGACAAGGCATATTGACATTAGGGAGAGGCATGCGTAGCCGAGTGATCATAGGGTTCAGTGAGTAGCTGGGTGGCTGGAGACACGGCGATTCCAACGCTAGTGGGCCGGGGCTGGTAGGCTAGCAGAGGGCCTTAGAGGGACGTCGTGACGGAAGAAGTCTGTTGTAGCCCCCTTGTGCGGTTACGTCGGCAGACCAGTTGTGATGGATCAGCAGGGGTCCGTGTAGTAAAAAGGCTCCAGGCCAATTGGCAAAATAGGTATAGTAGCCCAAGAAATTGGCTGATGGACCTCTTCAGCCAACAGTCCAGTATGTTCTAGACAGCTAGCGGGCCGCTGCTAGCAGGCTAGCAGATGGGCATTCAGGGGACGTCGCGACGGAGGAGCCTGTTGAAAAACCCCCTCGGGCGGATTACGTTGGTAGTCTAGTCGTGATGGATCGGTGGGGCTCCGTATCGGCAATAAAAGGGGTCCAGGACAACTGGCAAAATAGGTATTTTAGCCAAAGGAGTGGCTGATGGACCTCTTCAGCTAGTCTAATTGGTGCTTGCTTCGGGACAGAGATGTTAGCCAGGAGATGCCAGTCGGATAGCAGCTAGCTAGCTGCGAGGATCCAGGTGAAGAGGTTTTGAGCTTGCGGTAGGATTCCGAAGATATGGAGAAAAAGAAGTCAGATAAGCTCTGGGATTAATCGTGCTGTGCAGACAGGCAGGAGTTGTCATGGCTAAAGGTTAGCAGTGTCTAGCTGACTACTAGCTAGTAGCTAGTTAGCTGGCTAGCTTCTGTTGGGGGTTCCGGTTCTAAAGTAAAGAAAATAGCAGATCCATACCACATTGGGTGAGGCGGGTTGCAGGAGAGTATGTTTAAATTGGGGTTAAGAAAATATATGCGAAGAAAAAGTTATAAAAAGATATATATATAAAGATATATACACGGAACACAACAAGACGAAGATGTGTATGTGTGTGTCAATGCAGACCACAACTTTACTAGTATAGTCAGATACTTGACTGCTTATATACCAGGGTCACAGTCCATTGACACCCTGTCGACAGAGCACAGATTTACACACGTACACACATCACACACCACACCACACACACTACACACACAGAGATACCAGAGAGGGAGTTATTCCCTGCTTTCTGACCCATCTACAGTAACAGTCAAAGGTTTGGACACACCTACTCATTCCTGGGTTTTTCTTTATTTGTACTATTTTCTACATTGTAGAATAATAGTGAAGACATCAACACTATGAAATAACACACATGGAATCATGTAGTAACCAAATAAAAGTGTTAAACAAATCAAAATATATTTTATATTTGAGATTCTTCAAAGTAGCCACCCTTTGCCTTGATGACAGCTTTGCACACTCTTGGCATTCTCTCAACCAGCTTCATGAGGTAGTCAGTCACCTGGAATGCATTTCAATTAACAGGTGTGCCTTGTTAAAAGTTCATTTATGGAATTTATTTCCTTCTAAATGTGTTTGAGCCAATCAGTTGTGTTGTAACAAGGTAGGGGTGGTATACAGAAGATAGTCCTATTTGGTAAAAGACCAAGTCTATATTATGGCAATAACAGCTCAAATAAGCAAAGAGAAACAACAGTCCATCATTACTTTAAGACATGAAGGTCAGTCAATCCGGAAAATGTCAAGAACTTTGAAAGTTTCTTCAACTGCAGTCGCAGAAACCATCAAGCGCTATGATGAAACTGGCTCTCATGAGGAGCACCACAGGAAAGGAAGACCCAAGACTCTACCTCTGCTGTGGAGGATCAGTTCATTAGAGATACCAGCCTCAGAAATTGCAGCCCAAATAAATGCTTCACAGAGTTCAACATCAACTGTTCAGAGGAGACTGCGTGAATCAGGCCTTCATGGTCGAATTGCTGCAAAGAAACCACTACTAAAGGACACCAATAATAAGAAGAGACTTGCTTGGGACAAGAAACACAGCAATTGGCATTAGACCGGTGGAAGTCTGTCCTTTGGTATGATGAGTCCAAATTTGAGATTTTTGGTTCCAACCGCCGTGTCTTTGTGAGATACAGAGTAGGTGAACGGATGATCTCCGTTTGTGTGGTTCCCACCATGAAGCATGGAGGAGGAGGTGTGATGGTGTGGGGGTGCTTTGCTGGTGACACTTTCAGTGATTTATTTATAATTCAAGGCACACTTAACCAGCATGGCTACCACAGCATTCTGCAGCAATACGCCATCCCATCTGGTTTGCGCTTAGTGGAACTATCATTTTTCAACAGGACAATCACCCAACACACCTCCAGGCTGTGTAAGGGCTATTTGACCAAGACGGAGAGTGATGGAGTGATGCATCAGATGACCTGGCGTCCACAATCACCTGACCTCAACCTAATTGAAATGGTTGGGATGAGTTGGACCGCAGAGTGAAGGATAAGCAGCCAACAAGTGCTCAGCATATGTGGGAACTCCTTCAGGAGTTCTACTGGTCGATTGTCCATTGCACGTGTTTCTTGTCCCAAGCAAGTCTCTGCTTCTTATTGGTGTCCTTTAGTAGTGTTTTCTTTGCAGCAATTAGTTGAGAGAATGCCAAGAGTGTGAAAAGCTGTCATCAAGGGTGGCTACTTTGAAGAATCTCAAATATAAAATATATTTTGATTTGTTAAAAAAAAAATGGTTACTACATGATTCCATATGTGTTACTTCATAGTGTTGATGTCTTCACTATTATTCTACAATGTAGAAAATAGTACAAATAAAGAAAAACTCTTGAATGAGTAGGTGTGTCAAACTTTTGACTGGTACTGTATGTATGTGTATGTGTGTGTGGGAGGGGGACTGAGCAGCCTTATTTAGAAGCCACACTGCTCACCCCAGCTGTGTAGAGGTCTAGAAAAGGTGTCAAAAAAATTGCATGGATAGACTACCGCACGCACCTATCTAGTGTTCCACTCAGCTGTCGAGAAATGCAAAAGAAGATAATTTCCCTGGACCCTGAAATTCAAAACCGGATCAAACTAGCCTCCGCTGCCTTCAGAAACCTCAGACGCAGGGTCTTCAAAACAGGGATCTCCACCTCCACACCAAAGTGGCCATATATCAAGCCGTCTGCATCCCCACACTTCTTTACAGCTGTGAAGCCTGGGTCACCTATTGTCGCCACATCAAGCAACTCGAGCGATTCCACATAGGATGCCTGCAATGCATCCTGGGAATCACCTGGTGCGACTGTCTGCCCCATACGGAAATACTTTTTAAGACCAACTGCAGGAGCATGGAGGCCATGGTCACTCGACACAAACTGCGCTGGCTCGACCATGTCATTAGAATGTCTCTGTAGCACCTGCCCCGGAAGATCCTGTATGGCCAGTTACACATTGGCCGGCGATCTGCAGGGGGACAGATGAAGCACTACAAGGACCTGCTGAAAACAGTGCTGAAGAAGTGCAACATCAACCCCACAGACCTGGAGGACGCTGCTGCCGACCGTTCCACCTGGTGGCAGCTCTGCCAGAGCGGTGTACAGAGGTGGGAGGAGGAGAGGAGCACAAAGAGACAGCAAAAACAGCTCAGGAAACATACAACCCTGCCTGCCCCCACTAACACAGACTGAGACATACAACCCTCTCTGTTCCCGCCAACACAGACTGAGACATACAACCCTGCCTGCCCCCGCCAACACAGACTGAGACATACAACCCTGCCTGCCCCCGCCAACACAGACTGAGACATACAACCCTGCCTGCCCCCGCCAACACAGACTGAGACATACAACCCTCTCTGTTCCCGCCAACACAGACTGAGACATACAACCCTGCCTGCCCCCGCCAACACAGACTGAGACATACAACCCTGCCTGCCCCCGCCAACACAGACTGAGACATACAACCCTGCCTGCTCCCGCCAACACAGACTGACACATACAACCCTGCCTGACCCACTAACACAGACTGGGACATACAACCCTGCCTGCCCCCACTAACACAGACTGAGACATACAACCCTGCCTGCCCCCGCCAACACAGACTGATACATACAACCCTCTCTGCCCCCGCCAACACAGACTGAGACATACAACCCTGCCTGCCCCCGCCAACACAGACTGAGACATACAACCCTGCCTGCCCCCGCCAACACAGACTGAGACATACAACCCTGCCTGCCCCCGCCAACACAGACTGAGACATACAACCCTCTCTGTTCCCGCTAACACAGACTGAGACATAGAACAACCATGCCTACCCCCGCTAACCAGAGAGTAAGTGTGTGTGTGTGTGTGTGTGTGTGTGTGTGTGTGTGTGTGTGTGTGTGTGTGTGTGTGTGTGTGTGTGTGTGTGTGTGTGTGTGTGTGTGTGTGTGTGTATAAGAACAGAGAGAACAGCAACAGGCTACTAACTGTGTGTCCAACAGTTGGCCCCCTGAAATATGACCCTCACCCCATCCTCTCCTCTGGCTACATGCCAAGAGGCAGAGCACAAGTGGGCTTAATGTGAGGAGTGTGTGTGTGTGTGTTTAACTATACAAGAAAAGTAAATGACCAACTGGGGACATTGTGTTAGTCCCCACAAGTTCAACTGCTATTTCTAGGGGGTTTAGTGTTAGGGTTAGAATTAGGTTTAGGGTTAGGAGCTAGGGTTAAGGTTAAGGTTAGGTTTTCGGGTAAGGTTTAGGGTTAGGGAAAATAGGATTTTGAATTCTGACTGAATTGTGTGTCCCCACACGGTTAGTTGTACTGTGTGTATGTATGAGAGAGAGTGAGAGAGAGGGGGGAGGGAGGGAGGGAAAGAGAGGGATTAAAACAGAGGGAGAGATAATCAAATAGAGATTGAGAAAGAGATGGATAGAGAGAAGGGTAAGAGAGAACCAGGTTGAAGACATAGTGGTGATAGAGTGAACCGGAGAGTAAGCAAGTCAAAGAGAGAGGTTTATAGAAGGATTGTGGAGCACCAAATTAAAGGGCTGTCTCGGTCGATCTGTCTGTCTGTCTGTCTGTCTGTCTGTCTGTCTGTCTGTCTGTCTGTCTGTCTGTCTGTCTGTCTGTCTGTCTGTCTGTCTGTCTGTCTGTCTGTCTGTCTGTCTGGCTCTCTTGTCTGTCTGTCTGTCTGTCTGTCTGTCTGTCTGTCTGTCTGTCTGTCTGTCTGTCTGTCTGTCTGTCTGTCTGTCTGTCTGTCTGTCTTGCTCTCTTTCTCTGTCTGTCTGTCTGTCTGTCTGTCTGTCTGTCTGTCTGTCTGTCTGTCTGTCTGTCTGTCTGTCTGTCTTGCTCTCTTTCTCTGTCTGTCTTTGTCTGTCTTGTTCTCTTTCTCTGTCTCTTGTCTGTCTGTTTCTTTGTCTCTTGTCTGTTTCTTTGTCTCTCTTTGTCTATCTGTTTCTCTGTCTCCCTCTCTCTCGCTGTCTCTCTTTCTGAGTTGAGGAGTGTCACCCTTCGTGAAACTGCTGTCTTCTCTTTCGGCTAGGGTGTACAGATCCTCTGCCACTTTTGAAAAGTGGTGGAGTGGTAGTGATAGTAAGAGAGAGAGAGCATGTGTGTGTGAGAGAGAAAGATTGTGTGTGTTTGTTAAAAACAGATCTTTCGGTTCTTCTATCAAATGTGTATCACGTTTTGGAAATCAACTAAATGTATTGAATTTATTTGAAAATGCAATAACTTGCCCAAGTTTTTAAAATGACATGAACAGAATGCATCGGTGATTCATATTCTTTGCAACTTTCTGACGAGGCAACGGCACAGGAATGCCCCTCTCTCTGTGTGTGTGTGTGTGTGTGTGTGTGTGTGTGTGTGTGTGTGTGTGTGTGTGTGTGTGTGTGTGTGTGTCTGAGTGTGTGTGTGTCTGAGTGTGTGTGTGTGTGTGTGTCTGAGTGTGTGTGTGTGTGTGTGTGTGAGTGTGTGTGTGTCTGAGTGTGTGTGTGTGTGTCTGAGTGTGTGTGTGTGTGTGTGTGTGCGTGCGTGTGTGTGTGTCTGAGTGTGTGCGTGTGCGTGTGTGTGTGTGTGTGTCTGAGTGTATAAGAGAGAGCGGGGACAGGGGGACGGGAGAGAGCAACCTGATGCACTCTATCAACTGTGAATAGTTTCAGATGGCTTTGCTTTCATTCTGTTGGTTTTGACTCTTCTCAACACAATGGAAACACAAGTTCAAAATTTCCATTAAAGGCCCAGTTCAATCAAAATTCTGTTTGCCTGTGTTTTAAATCATATTGTACAACCACTGATGAAACTAACATTGCTAAAGTGTGAAAATTCTACACAGGACCTTCTAATCAGTAGGTTTGCATGGGCGGGGGTTTAGGATTTTCATTGTGTCATCACCATGCGCTAAATTGGTTAAATAGACCAATAACAAAGTCAGTTCCAAACCTCTCTGCCAATAACAGCTAGTTTTCAGTTTTCCACTCCCCACAGACAATTCACAGACAGTCGTAGCAAAATTCTTGCTTGAGAAATTCCATCGCTTTTTTAAAAACCAACTGATGGTTTTCTCACAAGAAATGTTGCGTTATATGGTGAATGTGCGTTATCTGCATACTGTTGGCTAGAGCGCACGTAAAGCCTACATGATGACATTATTATTATTATGGACAAAAGAGCAAGATTCTTTTTATTTGTCAAGCTGCAGCCAAGCATCGATTATCAGGTCACCAGAATATGACCCTCAATATTTATTGGAAAGGAGCATCAAGCTCATCACAGTGCACGTTCACCACCCTGTGAAGTTCATCATAACTTATTTCATCTGTAGCCTAATAAGGTGCATGGTTTTTCGAGTCGTGGTGGAAGGACCACATAACATGTCATCACGTGACTCTGCCTGTCTGTGTGTTCACTGTGCGGTCGGTGCAGCTGTAGGTCTCCAGAAGAGCTGTAGAGACTTGCCAATATTTTCATTCCCTCTGCAGGCCTTTCCGCACGCTAACAAAGGCCGCCCCCAAGTGATGAAACTGAGAGGAAGCCACTTTTGTGAACAGCCACAACGGTTCTGGTTTGTGCACTTCTGACCTGAGCTGACACACACACACGCACACACACACACACACTTCCTCTGTGGTCTCTGGTAAAGGAAGGATGTGTGTGCTGTGCTGTAACACTGGTCATGATTCTCCATAGTGCCTGGCTAGTAGAACTGTTAGAAAAATGTAAAATGTTGACACACACACACATCCACAAAAGCAAGGCCGACGTTTTTATATCAATATCAAATCATGTGGGTTGGCAGCTGGACTTCTTTCAGAATCCCAAATGGCACTCTGTCCCGTATTCATAGATTGCAAGTTGCATTACGCCGTCGTTATGACCATTCTCTTGAAGACTGGCGATCGACTGAACGTTCTACTCGCATCTCAATTGAAGATTTAGTCTAAAGTTAATTACAGTGGCTTGGAAATACAATGACATAAAGGAGGCTAATAATTAATGGGAAGAACTTTTTTCATCATTGTAACGTCGTCAGATTGACTTTATAATTGGGGAGAGCAAGATTGAGGGGAAAGCAATGGGTTTTAGCACGCTAACGTTAGCATTGCTAAATCAATCATTAGCCCCGGTTAAGAATGACTGGGCACCACTCGACTTTCAGGAGTCACTATGGATGAGATTTCTTTAGAACGCTCATAACAATGGTGTGAACGAGTGACGGAGGTGCAACCCATGAATGTAGTGCTCTACTTTTGACCAGAGCACTATGTGCCCTGGTCAACAGTAGTGCACTATGTAGGGTATAGGGTGTGCACTATGTAGGGAATAGGGTGCCATTTGGGACACATCCTCTGACAAACGCTCAACCCCATGAACACAGATCTAGCCTTCTGGTGAAAATAACCTCACTAATTGCTGGGTCTGACTTTGGTCCTGGCCACAAAGAGGGAGGGAGAGAGGTGTGGGGGAGGGAGAGAGAGAGGTGGGGGGGAGGGAGAGGGAGAGGGAGAGAGAAAGAGAGAGGGAGGGTAGGAAACAGACCGCATCCGCCTGTGCATTCCTCCATGCTGTGTCATTCCGGTGCAGTGTTTCCCTTATACTGTGGTTTTCTTCCTGCAAGGCGGAGGGAGGAAGGGCCCAGGGCGTCTGATGCTACATCTTCTAGGCCCTGCACACACCTAGGCTGGTTAAACCAGACTGAATGCTGCACAGCTCACCATTGTTTCACTCTAGTCTGGTTTAACCAGGCTAGCAGACATCAATGTTTTCTATTGTAATCAAGAGCTTGCAGGCGGAAGGCAATAGATTTGGCAGCGGAGCCATGGAGTTACTCAGAGGTGACAAAGGGGGCAGCTTTGTGGTCTTGCTGGCATGACTGACTGACTGACTGACTGACTGACTGACTGACTGACTTGCTGACTTAAGTCCTTGTTTTGAGAGGTCTTGTGAGCCATAGCACTGGACCAAATTAAGTCATCACTCTTTATATGAAGTGCCTACTAACATTCTTCCGTTTACTGTGAACAATGGATTGTATCAGTTAAGTATATAGTACCTTCAGAAAGTATTCACACCCCTTGACGTTTTACAATGTGGGATTAAAATGGATTTAATTGTAAACAAAACACTGTAATGTCGAAGTGAAAGAGAAATTCTAACATTTATTAAACATTCATGAAAAAGAAACACTAGTATATCTTGATTAGATAAGTATTCACCCCCCTGAGTCAATACTTGTTAGAAGCACCTTTGGCAGCGATCTCTAAGTGCTTTGCACACCTGGTTTGTACAATATTGGCCCTTCATTTATTTTTTTCTTCAAACTCTGGTTGTTGATCATTGTTAGACAGCCATTTTCAAGTCTTGCCATGGATTTTGAAGCCGATTTAAGTCAAAACTGTAACTAGGCCACTCAGGAACATTCAATGTCGTCTCGGTAAGCAGCTCCAGTGTAGATTTGACCATGTGTTTTAGGTTATTGTCCTGCTGAAAGATAAATTTGTCTCCCAGTGTATATTGGAAAGCAGACTGAACCAGGTTTTTCTCTAGGATATTGCCTGCGCTTAGCTCTATTTCATTTCTTAAAAACAATAAATATCCCTAGTCCTTGCCAATGACAAGCATACCCATAACATGATGCAGCCACTACCATGCTTGAAAATATGAAGAGTGTTACTCAGTGATGTGTTGGATTTGCCAAAAACATCATATTTTGTATTCAGGAAAAAAAGTGAATTTCTTTCTCAATGTTTTTGCAGTATTACTTAAGTGCCTTGTTGCAAGCAGGATGCATGTTTTGGAATATTTTTTGTTTTGTACAGGCTTCCTTCTTTTCACTCTGTCATTTAGGTTAGTGTTGTGTAGTAACTACAATGTTGTTGATCCATTCTCAGTTTTCTCATATCACGTAGGGCTGTGACGGTCATGGAATTTCAGATGACGGTTATTGTCCAGCCAAATAACCGCGGTCACTGTAATAACTGTTCAAATAGACGCATTTTCTCTTCTCCTCCGCTCCGGACTGCATGTGCTGCCATAGAGATAGAATGAATAAAACGGGTGTCCCCTTTCAAGTCAATTATGGTATAATGGGTGGACTGGCGGCCATTGCGAGTGTACCCATGAGAGCAAAGCAGGAAGTGTATTAATTCAATGTTAATTCAATTTAGCAGACGCGCTTATCCAGAGCAACTTACAGTAGTGAGTGCATACATTTTCATAAATTTTTTGTACTCATGCGACAGACCACTATGTGCTGTGATTGGTTGATTCAACTCAACGGACATTACAAAAAATACATTCCATTGCGTCAGCCACATTAGTTAACATAATTTGAATTAACATTCTACATTACCATGGAAATGATTGCATCACAATACCAGGCAGCCATTGTGAGTGTACCGATGAGTTTAACAGCCAAATAGATGTGGTAAAGAGGTCAATGGAACGCAGACCATGGGGGATAGAGGAAGGACGCTAGATTGGCTCACATTCAACTAATCTGATTTAACAAAGTGGACATTCATTAAATCCGTCCTGATTGATGTATTGTAACAGGCCCACAATGTGGTTAATAAAGTTCAATTTTGATATATTTGGCTGTTTTCTCTGCATAACATTGAGAAGTTTTACCTTTTCAGGTTTAGAAGAAGTGAATGCTAAATGCTAACTCCCGTTCGTATAAGCTGGTAGCATAGCTAGCATACAGAGTTAGGAAGGACACCTGTATCTTTGTAGTGACTGAGTGTATTGATACACCATCAAAGCCTAATTAATAACTTCACCATGCTTAAAGGGACATTAAGTGTCTGCTCTTTTTATTTTTACACATCTACCAATTTGTGCCCTTCTTTGTGAGTCATTGGAAAACCTCCCTGTTTTTTGTGCTTGAATCTGTGCTTGAAATTCACTACTCGATTGAGAGACCTTACAGGTAATTATATGTGTGGGGTACAAAAATCATATTAACCACTATTATTGAACACATTTTTACTCTTGAACTTATTTAGGCTTGCTATAACAAAGGTGTCGAATACTTATTGACTCATGTTTGACTTATTGACAATTTTCTTTCTCGGAATAACAAAATTCCACTTTGATATTACGGGGTATTGTGTGTAGATCAGTGACATCTAAATTGAACCCATTATGAATTCAGTCTTTAACACAACAAAATGTGGGAAAATTGAAGGGATGTGAATACTTTTTGAAGGCTCTGTACATGTGTTTGGTGAGGATGCTTCTCCTCAAGGCAGCTGTATTCTCCCCACACATCTGAAAGGCTGCTATTTTATTTCAGAAAGAGACGAGCACTCAAAACAAACATTCAAGATTCTTTGAACCAACCAAGGTTCATGTCGTTATCCACATATTTTCTATGTTCTCTCTTTCTGTTGTGTGTGGTGCCTATCCCATTCCCTGTACACCAAACTGAAATAGACTGATCCGTTCTCAGTGGAATACTGTGACAATGACATCACACATGCAGCCTGCTGTGCTGCAGCTGAAAGTACTTGAGATTCAGAATGGAAGACTTACACATTGCTTTTTTGACATTTTACTTTTTAACCTCTCTCTCTCTCTCTCTCTCTCTCTGCAGTGTAGTCTAACATCTTGGTGCTATGATTAGTAATGTGCTCCCAGTGTCCTTGGAGCATAGCCTAATAAGCTCCGACACACACACACACACTAGTCCCTGTTTTTGATTTCCCATTGGTTCGATGAGCGAAGCCATGCGTTTCCTGACAGGTAAAACAGAAAAAAGTTGAACATTAGAGATCGGAAGTGAACATTTTGCCTCTACTGGGAACGTATATTTTTTTGGTTGCAGGGAAGTTCTGAGAATGTTTTACTATGGTTTTCCTTCAAGGTGTCACGTATACTCCCTCTCTGGCCTCTAGGTCATCAGGCTTCTGATGATCCCGCACACCTGTCACCATCGTCTCGCGCACCTGCTCCCCATGACACTCACCTGGACTCCATCACCTCCTTGATTATCTTCCCGATATCTGTCCCTCCCCTTGGTTCTTTCCTCGGGTGTTATTGACTCTGTTTTCATGTCGGTGCGTTGTGTTTCGTGTTCATCGGTTCTTTTATTTATCAAAACACTCACTCCCTGAACTTGCTTCCCGACTGTCAGTGCACTCGTTACACAAGGTTTTATTAACGTTCTGAGAATGGAAATTATAGGTTATTTGAAGTTAATTAAATAACGTTCTGAGAACATTCTCTAAATGTTGTGAATGTTTTGAACAAAATGTAAAGGTTCTTTGGAGGTTTTTGAATAACTTCCTTAAAACTTTCACTGAATGTTCAATAAGAATTTTAATAACACGTATAGTTTAGTTTGGGTTAACTGTTTGAACTCCAAGCACAGATAGTAATAGAATGAATAGAACGGCATCCTCATTCCTGTCAATTATGGCATTATGGGTAGACTGGCGGTCATTCCGAGTGTACCCATAGGAGCAAAGCAGGAAGTAAAAGCAGGAAGAGTGACAGCGTAAAGCAAACCCCTGCACTGTGTGTGACTGTGAGAGCGAAGTCTTGCATCTCGCTCATCTCAATATCTGTGGTGCTACTCGTGGCAATGTCATTTTACTGAGTCTACCTTTAGCATAATTTGAATTAACATTCTTCAGTTTCATTATGTTGTGAAGAGTCCATGTTACAGCAGAAACAGACTCAACCGCACAAATGCCCTTCTGTCCTGTCTTCAGTCAGCTGTTCATTCCACACAAAAAAAATGGTTAAGACGGTTATTTTATTTTCACGACAGTCTTCATCCATAACCGTAGGTTACATGGTCATATGGTAATTGTGCCAGCCCTAGTATGTGTGTATGTAGCTAGTTGTCACGTTAGTTGTAAGAGACGGGCCAAGGCGCAGCGTTTGTTGAGTTCCACATATTTATTTCAAGTGAAACTACTTTAACCAAAACAATAAACAAGCAACACAACGTGACTACGTGGTGACACAAGCACCAACACAAACATTATCCCACAAACACAGGTGGGAAAAATGGCTACCTAAATATGATCCCCAATTAGAGGCAACGATTATCAGCTGCCTCTAATTGGGAACCATACAAAACACCAACATAGAAACACCCCCTAGTCACGCCCTGACCTACTACACCATAGAGAGCCCTTGGTTCTCTATGGTCAGGGCGTGACAGTTCCCCCCAAAAGATGCGGACTCCGGCCGCAAAACCTGAAACCAACTGGGGGGGTAACTAGTGTCGGTGGCGGCTCCGGTGCAGGTCGTAGCCCCCACCCAGACCCCGGATCTGGCCCTGGCGCCAGGCTGAACGCCGTGCCTAGACTGGGGATCGGCGCAGAGGAAGGCTCCGGCCTTGGAGCGTTACTGGATACCGTGCCTGGACCGGGCACCGGCGCAGAGGGCTCTCCAGCCATGGAGCAGGGTTGGACATTGTGCCTGGACTGGGCACCGGCGCAGAAGAAGGCTCCGGCCATGGAACTGGGTTGGCCGCCGTGCCTGGACTGGGCACCGGCGGAGAGGAAGGCTCCGGCCTTGGAGCGGCACTGGACGGCGTGCCTGGACTGGGCACCGGCACAGAGGAAGGGTCCGGCCTTGGAGCTGGACTGGGCGCCATGCCAGGACGTACCGGACTGGGGAGGCACACTGGAGGCCTGGTGCGGGGAGCTGGCACAGGACGTACCGGACTGGGGAGGCGCACTGGAGGCCTGGTGTGTGGATCCTGCACAGGTGGCCCCGTATTTGGCTAAGGTGTATGTAAACTTCCGACTTCAACTGTATATGAAAGGCGTATGGAAACACTAGGCTTTCAAACACCAGCTAACTGTAACTGTAAATCGCCATATTGGCATTGTTGCATTATTGGTAGGAGATTTTAGGATTTACTTAGACCATGACCTCTGTGTACATTAATGAGCATACTTTGCTGGTGTCAAACCATATATAAAAACATGATACGTTTTGAAAGCTGAGAAACAGCCCTTTTAAATAATATGACATGCAATAGCACCACATGACTCACATGACTCAAATCAGTCAAGAAAAAACACCTGTGAAAATGTGTATCTTACATGCTTTTTTCCCAAACAACTGCAATTTACCACACTTCCTAATGAATATATGGAAAATCTTCCTTACTTTGTAAGGGTTGATAATCTGAAATCAGAATTGTAATATGGTTTACTGTGAAGTAATTACAGACGTTTTAGTTACCGGTGGTATTTTTCTAGAATTGTATGGAATTTTCTGTGATCAGACACTTTCTTATCTGGATAGTATATTAAACACATACAGTACCAGTCAAAAGTTTGGACACACCTACTCATTCCAGGGTTTTTCTTTATTTTTACTATTTTCTACATTGTAGAATAATAGTGAAGACATCAACACTATGAAATAACACATGGAATCATGTGCATAGCTGTCAATAAGGCAAAGGGTGTCTACTTTGAAGAATCTCAAATATAAAATATATTTTGATTTGTTTAACACTTCTTTGGTTACTACATGATTCCATATGTGTTATTTCATAGTTTTGATGTCTTCACTATTATTCTACAATGTAGAAAATAGTAAAAATGAAGAAAAACCCTGGAATGAGTAGGTGTTCTAAAACTTTTGACTGGTACTGTGTATGCACAGAAACGTATTACAAATTGCATTTTGTTTAAAGGGAAAGATAATATTAGGGGACTATGTTGTCTCAGTCAAACCTGAAAAAAATGCTATCATAACCACAACATTATATACAACATTCATCTCAGGGGTATTGTCATCCAAATTAACTGGAATTACAAAATATTATTATAAGAACAAAGTATATAATAACAATAATAGGCTTTTACAACTTCTATAGCCTAATACACGAAGAGTCAGAATGGGAACAAATGAAAAGCATGCAAGAAAGGGGAAATGACCAGTGACAATCTGAGCTACTAGGTGGTTACTAGGAGTTCCTTTACTTGTACTTATGTATGTATATCTCTGTATGTGTCCTGTGAGGGTGTGATTGTCCCTCAGCCCTGTTTGCAGCCTTGGCAGCATGTTGTCTCTCCAGCCCCTTCCTATGCTTGCCACCGTGGGGGCAGCTATTGACTGAATTGTTCACAGGTGACATGTCTATAGTGTCATCATGGCGCTACCCATACCTCTAATAAACGTTGTTCAAGAGAAAATAGAGATGTGTCTATGTTACATGTACGTTTAGTATTATTGTATTGAATACATCTCTTTGCTCAGCTTTACTTCCTGAAGTTTTTCCATTCCTCTTTAATCTCTATTCATCTCTAGTTAGAAACTATGAGAGTTCAAAAGGAGTCGATCTTCCAGTGGCTAATGTTTCTAGACTCAATCTAAAAGGCTTGCTGACAACAACAAAAAATCTTCATCAGAACATTCAGCAATGTTTCGGTTTTATATTTGGTGACTATTGGTCGTACTTTCTCTGTTGCTGTGTGGTACTGGACAATAGTAATGTGGGTTTTGGGATGGGAGAGGGTTGAGGCTTCTTCCGTGTAGAAATGTCTTGGGCAGCTGATCCAGTCTGTGATTGGCTGAAAACAAAATCAAGTGGGACTTGGGAACTCGAGGGGCTGCTCTAGTCCAAAACATGGGCCAGAAGCCTCTCTGGACACTACTGTACTTTACTGTAACAACACCAAGATCCATTTTCAGAGTCTCGATGAGACGAGTCAAATGCTCCCCCAGCACGCCACAACAAGATACTAATACTTTTCATTTAACACAGATGTTATCGCAAAAAACAACAACTATTTTGATGGAAATAAAAAGTGATCATTTACAGTTGTTATTGTTCGTCTTTTGGAAGATTATGGAAGATCATATTTTACTACTAACCTGTCTGATAATAGTTACCAACGACAATGTATGCGTCATCATAACATCCATCTACGTTGAATGATGGTAAAGATCTCTTATTGAATTGTCATGCCAAACATGTTTGCAAGAGAGCAGAAACAGACTCAGACTGGCACCGAGTGTCACGTTCCTCGTATTCTCCCTCATCGGAAGATATGTCGAAATCACTTGATGACCAATACGCAGCAGGTTGACTGTTCCACATCATATTTATTATAGATGGAAACGACAAAACAAAATAAACACGCAAAGGAGCAAGGTGACAGTTTCACAGGAGAAACGAAACACAGTGCAAAATACAATTACCCACAAATACCAAACACAAACACACCCCACTATATGGGACTCTCAATCAAAGGCAGATAGACAACACCTGCCTTCAACTGAGAGTCCCAACCCCAATTAACCAAACATAGACATACACCTACACATAGAAAACCTAACCTAGAACCTAACCCAACACTCACAACCCCACTATACCATAACCAAACATAACTCTGCCACGTCCTGACCAAATATAATACAAAAATACCTAAGTATATGGTCAGGACGTGACAACCGAGGTTTGTTCCGCCTGCCCTGTAAAGTGTTGCAAAATGATGGTAACTTTCCCCAAATCCCGAGGTTTTCCAGATATCCTGGCTCCAGGCTTACGGATTTCCTGCTTATACCCTCCTGATTCAGGGAATTTTCCAACCCAGGATTACTAAAAAAACGTGGGAATTTTGGGAACGTTATCGGAATTGTTCAACCCTACTCCTGTACCAAACCTAATATTTTCTACATGTTTTGTACTGAGTGGTCCTAATATGTTCTCTGTTTTCTGTTCTTCATTCCAGGCGTGTTCTATGATTGATGAGGAGGTAGCGAAGGCTTTGGTTAATAGGAAACACAGGAACCTCCCTCTCCACTGGTAAGACATGGTGATTTACGAGCCCTCTGCTCATCATGCACAGCATCTGCTCTCACAGACAGACACAGCTGCATCCCAAATGACACTCTATTCCCTATTTAGTGCACTACTTGTGCCCAGATGGAGGGACTTTGAAGAAAACAGAAGCAGTCCTGTTGGGTTTTTATGCTTGTCACAGACTTTGGAAATTGGGGTTGCCGTTTGAGAAACCAGAGAGGACAGGCAAATTACCATTTTGATTGGTATTGTTTTGGCTAGAAGAGAGGGGCTGGTTGATTTGAACATATCTTAAGGATTATGTGTGTTGTGCTTTGACAAACTATTGCTTGACACTGTCCTTTCCTCCACACTCGACAAGGCGTCTGAGTTAGACCAGCCGCACCCTTTAGCCAAATGTACATCTACTGTGAAACCATCATAGAAACCAAAGAAACCATCATCATAGAAACCATCATAGAAGAAGCATCATTGGTCCTTTGTTGTGGTTGATTTGAAGAGGGTCACATTTTGGTTGTTTACATGAGAGTAACAGGGCCAGTATTCATAAAGCGTTTAAGAGTAGGAATGCTGATCTAAGATCAGGTCCCCCCCAGTCCATATCATTTCATTAATTGTAATCTAAAAGGTACAACTGATCCTAGATCAGCACACATACTGTAAATAGAGGCCCGGTCCTATTAGAAGCTAACCCAGATTACTCTCCCGTGAGTCCTGCAGGGTGAAGCATTATCCTGGGTCAGTTTTGATTTTCCCCACTGATGATTAAGGTTTGGGAAGGGAAGGGAAGCTGGGGAGGGAAGCTGATCCTAGCTCTGTACCTAGGGTAAACCCTGGAGCTCTGAAACGTGAACAGCCTTGTAATTGCCAATGTTGAGCCAATTCTCATTTACCACCTCTGACTATTGATCTGTCTCTATCAATACCAATATCAATCTCCAGGAGAAGGCTATGGATGTGTCCAAAATCGCACCCGATTTCCTATATAGTGCACTGGGCTCTGGTCAAAAGTAGTGCCCTATATAAGGAATAGGGTGCCATTTGGAACGTGGTCTACAACAGAAACCCCAGCTGCCTAGTTTCTCCCACCAAGTAATTGCAGCAGTAGAGAGCTAGCGTGTAACCTAGCAAACAATGGAAACATGCCCGAACACAGAATACACACAAATGATCCTTTCATTACATGAGAGTATAAAGCAGTATACACATATTGGATGTGTTAATGAGTGCGATTCAGTCACAATATGGAGCTGTGTTGCTCTTTTCTTACCATCATGGTTCTGGCCATTCTTCAGGTGAGTATTCTTGCTGTGACCATTCTTCAGGTGAGTATTCTTGCTGTGTTAGTTACAGGGTTACAGGATGCAACATCTTTGTGTAGAACGTGTGTAGAACATCATCAGTGTTTGTGTACATGTGATAAAACATCAAAGGCTGGAAGGTGAATATATTTTTTGGTGGTATTTTCACATTCTGCAGTATGCTAATAAAGGGGAGGAGCCAGATTGCGAGAAGAGGGAAATATGAAGGGAGAGCGAGAGAGTGAGGGAGGGAGAGAGATGAGATGGGAGGAGAAGGAAACTAAGGAAAGAGGGAGAGAGAAAGAGGGAAAGACAGATGGAGCCTTAAGTGAATAATAGATGCAACCTGTGATTTGTGAGAAGAAAAGAAAGGAGAGAGGCTGAGAGAAACCTCAAGTCATGCATATCATATTACGCATTTTCCCCGTTACCACATTTTATTATCGTGTGTCTGTGTCTGTATGTGTGCAGTCACATTAGCCAGGATGGTTGCCGAGCTCTAGTGCTGAGCGATTAACCAAAATGTATTTTTTTCTGCGGATATTAAACAACTAATTGACCGATGTCGGTTCAATTACTTGAATTACATTTAGTTCGTTTTTTGTGTGAGCTCAATGCGCTGTTTCTCTAGAGAGAAATCTAATTATTCACAATAGAAATTTAGTCAAGAACTATGGGGACGTCGGCTGAAGGGAGTTGTAGTTTTATTAGGCCAATATTCAACCTAGTTCAGCGCAAAAACATGGTATCTAACTACAATGACCATAATCCATTGCGCCTGTTCTTCCAGACTCGGACAAAGACGGAGAGCCTACGTCCAGACCGCATGAGAGAGGATTGTACAGAACACAATGACGAGAGGGATAGAGACAGTTCGTAAAGTAGCTCTACCCGGTTGATAGTTGTGGTAGTTGGTAATAAGCAGTCTTGAAAGTATGCCTTATTTACTTTGAAGAACTATTACAATTATTTTGTCAGACAGCTCTGCAGCATACTTATGCAGCTACTTGCTAACCAGATAGCTGTTAGCCTAGCTTAATAGGATTACTTAAAGACAGTACAGTATGGGGAGCACAGAGATAATGTTAGATAGTTGTCTGGCTGGCCGCTAGTGTCTGAGCAGAGATGGGAATGAAGGAATGAAAAACTAAGTAATATATTATTATTTATAGTAATTTCCTAATTTTCTATTGACGTCTACCCAATGTGGACCTGACAGAGACAATGGAATGTTTTCAATATTTTGAAAATTGAATGTTCAGTATTTCTGGCTTTGAAATTCCCATTAAAAAGCCGTAAAATCATTTTAATGTCATTATTTCATAATATATTTAATGTTTCAAAAAATGATCGTAACCCGTAATCAAAAACCATGATTATTTTTTAAGAACCGAAACGTAACTGAACCAACTTTGGAAAGCACTAGTCGCTCAGCACTGCTCTGGAATGCCTTGTCTGGTATTTCCTGATACTTCATAAACACACTGCGAGTGTGTGTGCATGTGCGCGCCTGTGCGTATATATGCAGATTGGATGTATTTCAGAACTGCACTGTTGACTCACTGCTCTGAAGAAACAGCCTGTTTCTGTTAGCAGCTATTGGCTATTGCGCCATCTCACAGAGGGAAGCTAGTCACTGTATCAGAACGAATCTGAATGAATAACATCGTTTCATCTAAATGAATAAAATCATCTGATTATGACAATGCCATGTGTTCTATTTCTACCTCTCTCCTGTCATTTGGTATTCTGATAAGTTGAGTGATAGTCAGTGATACTGTGTGATACTGTGTGGTACTGTGTGATACTCTGTGAAAACTGTGTGGTACTGTGTGATACTCTGTGATACTGTGTGGTACTGTGTGATACTGTGGTACACAGAGCTGAAGTCTTGATTGAGAGTCGTAATGCGCTCACTGCTTTTCACAGATTAGTAGGTCATTTCTGTGTCAAACTAAAAAGATTGATGGAGATTAAAAAGCAGTGTTGTCCGGTTATCCAACATGGCCTCACACAGACTAGTGTGTGTGTCTGTGTGTGTGTGTACTCCCGCATGTGTATGTGTGTCGATAATACGAGCACACGTGTCTGTGTCTGCTCCGTAAATGCGTATGTGAATAATGGGGTCATTCTTCAGCCTTCTTCTGTGTGACTGGGCCGGTACAGTGGTGTGGTTTCCCCTCCGGAGGCTGAGAGCCAGAGAGGGGGAGCTGGAAATAGCTGTGCCTGGGTCAGTAGCGCCACAGATGGACCTCGGGGCCTCTCTCTCCCCCCTGAACAGTCTGCCTGGATGGAGGTGCTGTCAGACAACCAGACCACCTTTTATCCAGGTCACTTCACATGAATGATGAATAGGCTTCATTCAGTCAAACCAGGGTCGTATTCATTAGTGAAAAACGTCGCAAAATATTTTTTGCAATGTCTTATTGAACAAATTCAAGTAGGCCCCTCCCCGTTTCAGCCTGTTTGCTTTCGTTTGGTTCCATTTATTTTGTGTACTGTAAGCCCCAGGTAGTCTCCTCACATATGTGCTGAAGTAGTATTGCTGATGTTGTGGTATACATATTTTATGCTGTATTCCATTTGGCTCTTGGTTCATCATAACCGAACAACTTGGATAAATAGACAATATTGATATGAACACAATTGTTATGCATATTCAAATCACACTCAATATTAATTCAAATGAAAGGGGGTCCTTAGAGCTGGGAGCAGAAGCTGTAGTGTACTGTATTGTATTGTAGATGGTTGTGTACTGTAAGTAGTAAGTAGGTAGCCTTGACCGAGCAATTGATTTGGAGCAAGGGCAGGTATTGCGTGTCACTCTAGAACATTGTGTCATAATGGGGGTCACACACACCCGCTCGCACATACACACACATACACACACACACATACACACACTGGTGCTGGATCTGAAGATTCAGTCAATTGGGTTACATTTGTTTATTGAAGGTGAAAAAGCAGCATGGTTGAGCCATGGGATATGGTCCCAGCAGCATTCGTAGCCACACAGACTAAATCAGATTATAAACATACAGTTAAGAGGATTATTTCAGATATTTTTTCATTGGCCAGACACAAAATCTGCAATAAAAAATATATTATTTCAATTTTGTTTTTACTGTCCGTCTGTTTGTCCACCATTTTCTTTTGTCATATTTCCAATTGAAAGTGTAGCCATTTTGAACTTGTTCAGACGTTTTCTAAATGCTATGTGAATTGGGGTTTGTGTGCATTACGAGATCATTATTTAGCCCATCCCTGTTATAATGAGCCCAGTGAATCACACACACATGTTCTAATTTAGTGTATACAGCCTGTACACAGTCCCAGGACAAGGCTATGCCCATTAGTAGTATTTATTCGTGATAACAGTATTTGTTGAAGGAGAGTGTTACACCATTACAGATGTAACAATATCCTATTTCACGCATGGATACAAAAGCTCTTATGCATGTAGGCTACAGAACCTGCATCAGGATAGCAGCTAACCTGTCAGCTTCTGATATCAGACGGTGTACTTTGATAGCTAGGTGTCCGTCCCAAATAGCACCCTATTCACTATAGGGCTCTGGTCAAAAGTAGTGCCCTATATAGGGAATACGGTGCCATTGGGGACACACACATAGCTAACAAGCTCTGTAATCAGATCTAACTGCTTTTACAAGCTACCAGTTGTTGTATTTTCATGTGGAGAGGTGGAGTGTTTGCAGAGCAATAGAGGGTAGATCTATCTGAAATGTCAATGGGGAAAATGATATTTTTAAATGTCAGTGTCAAACATAATCACAAGGTAGATGTACCTAGTGCTATATGGATACAACATGTAGGTGTGTGTGTGTGTGTGTGTTTGATTGTGTGTGTTCTGCAGCAGTGAAAGGCTGTATGTCAGCGCCACGGGGCAGAGAGACACAGAACAAAGCCTTAGTGAAGTAGCCTGCTAATAATCTGAGGGCCTGTACAATGTCTGGAGACATTCTTCCCAAAACGGTGCACGCACAAGCGCGCATGTCTCTCTCTCTCTGTCTCCTTTCTGCCTGGTCTGCTGCAGAAACGAGGTTAGCAGAAGTAATTTGTCAGGGGGGATGGAAGGGGGGAATGAGGCAAAGGAGGGAATGAGGCAAAGGAGGGAAAAAGGCTGTAGTGGCCAGATTGAGTGGAGGAAGAGAGAGCAGCTCTTACAAGCTAACATGTGGGCTAGTTCTGTTTCTCCGAGAGAGAGAGAGAGAGAGAACACACACACAGTAGTATTTCAATCTTTAGAATTGTATAAAACACAAGCACTTCATGACCTATTGTTAGGCTGGACAATAGAACGAGTTAAAACTCACCCAAGGCTGAAAAACAGCACAAGAATGTTCGCTAAGCTGGAACACTAGCACGAGCCCATAGCAAATGAATGGAGTTGAACGTTCACAGAGCCTGTTTTGACTGGAGTGATGCTTAGAATTCCATTTCTCCTAAATGGCACAAAAAATGTATCCCTTTTTATTTTACCACTATAATCTGTTCGTCGGACAAAACTGGAAAAAAACAACTTGTGTAGAAAGTAAACATCCTCGATGGTGTCAACTGTGCTATTGTCTGCGTAATGAGAAAGTAGGGGAAAAATGAAAACTTCTTACTATTTCTGGTCTAGTGATCGATGACAAACGAGCTTGCTGCCCACACTAACATAATTACAAAAAGGAGATTCTCCTGATTAAAATGGTGCCTGACTTGAAAAAAACGAAAACATACAAATTGTGAGATATTTGGCGAAATAGACCGGCATGCCTCTACATATGAAAACAATGGGGGGAGCTCAGCGTTCCAAGGGAAAAAAGTATTTTGGGGCTAGCATTTGATGACAACCGAGCTCGCTGCCCAGACTTAAATAATTAGAAGGAGGAGATTCTCATGATTAAAATGGCGTCTGACTTGAAAAAAATCTAAATATACACATTGCGAGATATTTGCCGAAATATACAGACATGCCTATATTTCCCCTATAGGAAACAATGGGACGACCTCAGAGTTCCATGAGTTATTTTTTGTTGTTGTTTACATTTTAACTATAAACAACATGAGCAGGTCTCATTGCCAACAAGAGCGAAGCAGGCATTGTGACGTTGAATAATAAGCTGGGAATAGAACTTTCGGAAGGCGAGTTGGTGCCACGGTGCTCAATAGAACTAATAAGAGCTGGCAGGGTGAAAAATGTCCTAAAATAAGGCCTGTTTTTTTTGTGATTACTTCAAAAACGACGGCAAGCAGCTGGGAAATATGGTCATATTATGAAACTGGGCTCCATGGCGGATGCAATGAACTATTTTTTATCAGAAAAGGCGTTGTTAAAAATGTAATGTGTCCAGCCTACTATCGTGATTCTCCACAGTAAATCCTCCTGGCTTGCTGTGTTGTGTTGAACCCTCCTTGCCTCGCTGTGCCACATGACCAGAGCAGTATAGAGTAGAGGAAGGGATGTCCAGTTCTGTCTGGCTCTGACTGGGACTAACCTAACGCCACACATAACAGGGATAAAGCCGCTTTAACCAGGATTATAACGGCCCGTCCCTGTACTGTATACCTCTCTATATCTGGGAAAGAAGAGAGAGCTGCACACCCACTCACCACAGATCATCTTTCATCTCCAAATCTGCTTTGGCTACGGGGGTGAGGTTGTGTGTGGGGGGAGTACACATACAGGCAGGCACAAAAGCAGACACACACACACACACACACACACACGCTTGCAGCTGTTGCTGATGATGTAATCTCTGATTCGGACTGCCTTTTGTTTCACAGACTGGACATGGAGCGGAGTGGGCAGCGTTATGGCTGTCTTACAACACACACACCCACGCGCATGCACGCACACAGACAGCATGCACGCACACAGACAGCATGCACGCACACAGACAGCATGCACACACACAGACAGCATGCACGCACACAGACAGCATGCACACATACACGCATACACACATTCATATGCACGCGCATAAACCTGCATTTGTTGACTCTGGAAAGGGTCCTAAGTGGAGTATTTAGCCTCGGACAGTATCTGAGCTCAGAAAGCTGGCATTCCACTATTTATTCCACATGAACTCTCTCATGGAAACACCCAACGGGTTATACAACTACCTGAACACAGTATACAGTAATTATCCTCCTCTTCACAAGACAATTGACACCTCACAGTCATCTGTTGAGTAAAATCATGAGAGGGCTGAACAACATTCATAAGAGTAGATGGACGTAGGAGTATTCACAAATATTTCAGTTAAACACTGCTTTCAAACTAGCATGATCAGATGGAACCTACTGTCCGCCTCTGAGCCCCCGCTTGAGTCAGAGCTGGACTTGGTGGTTTGAAGAGCTTAATTGGCAGTGTGTGTGTGTGTGTGTGTGTGTGTGTGTGTGTGTGTGTGTGTGTGTGTGTGTGTGTGTGTGTGTGTGTGTGTGTGTGTGTGTGTGTGTGTGTGTGTGTGTTTAAAGGAGATGAGAACGTTGACTGCATGAATGGCTGTGTAGAAGGACTCTGTGTGTGTCTGTCAACAAGATCTCATAGTTTGTCATCCGAAATTTGACGTATTATGAATGAACGTCTATTTTTACTCATTCAGTCTGCGTGGTTACAGGGTTAACACAGAAACAACTCAAAGGTTAACAGTATAGGCATTCATTCCCGAGTGGTTAAGGTTAGGGCTATGGTTTAAGGAATGCTTAACACTAGAACAGTCTGGCCTTTCAGCCTACAATACCCGCTGAAAAACATGGCCAGGCGTCTCCTTTAGCGTTACAGCCATATCAACTCACAAGGTGCGCAAACATAAGCACCAACGCTTGATAAATAGTGCACAAACTATTAGAAAGGATTAATTGCATGAATAAAAAAATAGATAGAGTCAAGGATATGTTAAGTATAATTCTACTAAGTCCTTGAAGAAGCATAGTATAGTTTTGGTATAGTTTAGGTGTAGTTTTGGTATAGTTTTGGTATAGTTTAGGTGTAGTTTCGGTATAGTTTTGGTGTAGTTTAGGTGTAGTTTCAGTATAGTTTTGGTATAGTTTAGGTGTAGTTTCGGGATAGTTTTGGTATAGTTTAGGTGTAGTTTCGGTATAGTTTTGGTATAGTTTAGGTGTAGTTTCGGTATAGTTTTGGTATAGTTTAGGTGTAGTTTCGGTATAGTTTTGGTATAGTTTAGGTGTAGTTTCGGTATAGTTCTGGTATAGTTTAGGTGTAGTTTCGGTATAGTTTTGGTATAGTTTAGGTGTACTTTTGATGTGCAGGCTGACTGGCATCGTTTGTTTCCCCCTCATCAAGTTGGATGCAGTCAAAGATATGTTTTGCATTATTCTAAAGTTCCACTGCAACACACAGCATGTTTTGGTTTCCCTTACAATACATTTGATTAGTAATAGAGTTACAGTAAATAAAACAGTCCTGTAACGGCTTCCTTTTACAAAAGAAAATGTAAAAGAGAATGGTATCAACCTGCAAGGCGTTCAGTCAAATGATTTGCTGCTGATGAATAGGCATAACACAGTTACACTATTGTCGTTCTAAATTAAATCAACCTCTTCACCCTCCTTATTATTCAGTTTGGCCTAATTTAAATTACATTATGAAGTAAGGTGCTCAAGTATTGCCCATTCATCCATTATTCATTCAGTTGCTAGCTAACTTGTCCTAGTTAGCTAGCTTGCCGTTGCTAGCTAATTTGTCCAACATTGAGTTGTTATTTGACCTGAAATGCACAAGGTCCTCTACTATGACAATTAATCCACACATAAAATGGTCCACTGAATCATTTCTAGTCATCTCTCCTCCTTCCAGGCTTTTTCTTCTCTTGACTTTATATTGCAATTGGCATCTAACTTTCAAAGTTACCACGACGACCGACCGAACTCAGTTCGTCTTTCAATCACCCACGTGGGTATAACCAATGAGGACATGGCACGTGGGTACCTGCTTCTATAAACCAATGAGGAGATGGGAGAGGCAGGACTTGCACCGCGTTCAGCGTCACAAATAGGAATGACTTCTATCTTAGCGCTTGGCAACGCAGACGCTCGTTAGCGCAATAATTGAATAACATGTATGTTTACATTTATTTTGCCTTGCTCGCGCACGCGACACGAGCGGTGTGGTCAGTATGTTAGGAATAGGTGTGGTAAAACAGGTAAAAAGGCTCCAAATACTTTTCTGTTTGTGATTAAGAAAGTCTGACAAATGAGCAGTGTAAGATACAAACATTTAGGAAGCAGGAAATAGCTTTTTTGGGGGCATATTATTATTATTATTTTAAATCCAACATCAGTGGCTGTTAGCCTATACAGTTGTAGTCGGAAGTTTACATACACTTAGGTTGGAGTCATTAAAACTCGTTTTTCAACCACTCCACAAATTTCTTGTTAACAAACTATAGTTTTGGCAAGTCGGTGAGGACATCTACTTTGTGCATGACACAAGTAATGTTTCCAACAATTGTTTACAGACAGATTATTTCACTTATAATTCACTGTATCACAATTCCAGTGGGTCAGAAGTTTACATACACTAAGTTGACTGTGCCTTTAAACAGCTTGAAGAATTCCAGAAAATGATGTCATGGCTTTAGAAGCTTCTGATAGGCTAATTGACATAATTTGAGTCAATTGGAGGTGTACCTGTGGATGTATTTCAAGGCCTACCTTCAAACTCCATGCCTCTTTGCTTGACATCATGGGAAAATCCAAAGAAATCAGCCAATACCTCAGAAAGGAAATTGTAAACCTCCACAAGTCTGGTTCATCCTTGTGAACAATTTCCAAATGCCTGAAGGTACCACGTTCATCTGTACAAACAATAGTATGCCAGTATAAACACCATGGGACCACGCAGCCGTCATACCGCTCAGGAAGGAGACGCGTTCTCTCTCCTAGAGATGAATGTACTTTGATGCGAAAAGTGCAAATCAATCCCAGAACAACAGCAAAGGACCTTGTGAAGATGTTGGAGGAAACAGGTACAAAAGTATCTGTATCCACAGTAAAACGAGTCCTATATCGACACAACCTGAAAGGCCGCTCAGCAAGGAAGAAGCCACTGCTCCAAAACCGCCATCAAAAATCCAAACTACGGTTTGCAGCTGCACATGGGGACAAAGATCGTACTTTTTGGAGAAATGTCCTCTGGTCTGATGAAACAAAACTAGAACTGTTTGGCCATAATGACCATCATTATGTTTGGAGGAAAAAGGGGGACGCTTGCAAGCTGAAGAACACCATCCCAACCGTAAAGCACAGGGGTGGGAGGATCATGTTGTGGGGGGGCTTTGCTGCAGGAGGGACTGGTGCACTTCACAAAATAGATGGCATCATGAGGCAGGAAAATTATGTGGATGTATTGAAGCAACATCTCAAGACATCAGTCAGGAAGTTAATGCTTGGTCGCAGATGGGTCTTCCAAATGGACAATGACCCAATGCGTTGTGGCTTAAGGACAACAAAGTCAAGGTATTGGAGTGGCCATCACAAAGCCCTTACCTCAATCCTATTGAAAAAGTGTGGGCAGAACTGAAAAAGCATGTGCGAGCAAGGAGGCCTACAAACCTGACTCAGTTACACCAGCTCTGTCAGGAGGAATGCGCGAAAATTCACGCAACTTATTATGGGAAGCTTGTGGAAGGCTATCCGAAATGTTTGACCCAAGTTAAACAATTTAAAGGCAATGCTACGAAATACTAATTGAGTGTATGTAAACTTTTTTTTTTTTTTGTATTTTCACCCCTTTTTTTCTCTCCAATTTCATGGTTTCCAATTGGTAGTAGTTACAGTCTTGTCTCATCACTGCAACTCCCATACGGACTCAGGAGAGGCGAAGGTCGAGAGCCATGCGTCCTCCAAAACACAACCCAACCAAGCCAAGCCACACTGCTTCTTAACACTACGCCCATCCAACCCAGAAGCACCAATGTGTCAGAGGAAACACCATACACCTGGCGACCATGTCAGCGCCCAGCCCGCCACTAGTGCACAATGCTAAACCCTCCCCTAATCCGGACGACGCTGGGCCCATTGTGCGCCGCCCCATGGGTCTCCCGGTCGGCTGCGACAGAGCCTGGACTCAAACCCAGAATCTCTAGTGGCACAGCTAGCACTGTGATACAGTGCCTTAGACCACTGCGCCACTCAGGAGGCCTGTATGTAAACTTCTGACCCACTGGGAATGTGATGAAAGAAATAAAAGCTGAAATAAATCATTCTCTCTACTATCATTCTGACATTTCACATTTTTTAAATAAAGTGGTGATCCTAACTGTCCTAAGACAGGGAATTTTTGCTAGGATTAAATGTCAGGAATTGTGAAAAACTGAGTTTAAATGTATTTGGCTAAGGTGTATGTAAACTTCCGACTTCAACTGTAGCTGTTCTAGTGTTAAAGATGCACTATGCAGAAATCACTATTCCATTTCCTGGTTGCTAATATTCTATTAGTTCCCTTAATTTCAGTTTATGTGACAAAACAAGGAAGTGTAGTGTAGAGAATCATTGTACAATCTAAACCACTGTGAAATATACTTTCCATTACCAAAGATATTGTATTTTTAGCTGTTTGAAGCCGGTGTAAAAAACGTAAACTAAAAGACTCGAAAACAAAACTTAAGAACGGGAATGATAGAAATAGCGCATATAGAACAGATCTACCGCTTCTTAGAGTTGCTTTCAATGAGAATGACATATCTATAATACACATGTCTATTAGAATTTGGTCCGTTCGCCCTAAAAGTTACATATTGTAGCTTTAAAACAAAATAATTACCATCAAATTTCATGAAGTATTCTCACTGCTTGCTTCAGCATTGTGAGCTACTGTGGCGCTGTGATCTGAGCAGTGTGCTTTGGCTCCGAGCATCACTAGTTCGTGCCCAGTGCTCGGCAATTGTTATTATTTTTATATGCCAAGGAAGGCATATATCAACGTCCGAAATCGAAGTCTATTTCTAGTGATCAGGCTGGTCTGTGTAGGCGAAGTGAATGTGGGTGCCTGATTGCCTGTGATACAGAGGCCCATGGGAGATTGTATATACAATGTGATGGAGAGAACCATGTTTCTTTAATGACACTGAGAGCACAGCTTTGGTGTGGGCTCATTGTTTCCTCTTACCCCTCTTCTCTCCCCTTCCCCCTCTTATCCCCTCTTATTCCTCATCTCTTCTCTCCTCCTCCTCCTCTTCGCCTCTTCTCCTCTTTCTTATCTTCTCCCCTTCCCCCTCTTCTCCTCTTTCCCCCCTTCTCCTCTTCCCCCTCTTCTCCTCTTCCCCCTCTTCTCCCCTTCCCCCTCTTCTCCTCTTTCCCCCCTTCTCCTCTTCCCCCTCTTCTCCCCTTCCCCCTCTTCTCCTCTTTCCCCTCTTCTCCCCTTCCCCCTCTTCTCCTCTTTCCCCCCTTCTCCTCTTCCCCCTCTTCTCCCCTTCCCCCTCTTCTCCTCTTTCCCCTCTTCTCCCCTTCCCCCTCTTCTCCTCTTTCCCCCCTTCTCCCCTTCCCCCTCTTCTCCCCTTCCCCCTCTTCTCTTCTTCCCCCTCTTCTCCTCTTTCCCCCCTTCTCCCCTTCCCCCTCTTCTCCCCTTCCCCCTCTTCTCTTCTTCCCCCATTCTCTCCCCATCCCCCTCTTCACTCCGCATTCTACTCTTCTCTCTTCTTCCCACTTTTCTCTCCCGTTGTACCTCTTTTCTCCTCTTCCACCTCTTTTCTCCTCTTCTTCCCCCATTCTCTCCTCATCCCCCTCTTCTCTCCTCATCCCCCTCTTCTCTCCAGGAATCTGGTCATTTTCTAATGGTGTGTTGTAGATGTGTGTGGACCAAAGTCTGACATGCTGACCAGACCGGACACGTCACGTGTGCGAGCGTCGCAAAATAAATGTAGAAATCCATGTTATTCAATTATTGCACCCACACTGCTCGCGCGCGCCAACAAGCGTCTGCGATGCCAAGGGCTAAAATAGAACTCCTTTCTATTTCTGACGCAGATCGTGCTGCAAGTCCTGCCTCTCCCATCTCCTCATTGGTTTATAGAAGCAGATACCCACGTGCCATCTCCTCATTGGTTATACCCACGTGAGGGATTGAAAGATGAACTGTTTTGCCGGTCGTTGGGGTAATACTATGAAAGTTTAGATGCCAATCACCATATAAGTTCAAAGATGAAAAGGCCTGGAAGGAGGAGAGATGACTAGAAACGATTCGGTTGGCCGTTTTATGTGTGGATTAATTGTCGGAGCAGAGGACCTTGTGCATTTCAGGTAAAATAACAACTCAACATTTATATCCCAGGACAAATTAGCTAGCAACAGCAAGCTAACTAGCTAAATTGCCATACATGCTTAATGCTTTTCAACCTGTCCCCAAATTAATGTCATTGGTTCAGAGTTTGTTTTGATATTTTAACCTGCGTGCCGTGATTGCGTTTGGTGTAGGGGGACAAAATAAATGTATGCACGATCGCGCACGATGGCGCACGCGTGCAGCCCGGTTTGGGTTCCGTGTGACTGTGTGTCTTTGTGTCACAGTAACCTACCCCCCCACAGCTGTATGGAATCATCACAGTCACTATAGCACCAAGACACAGGGCACTTATAGGAACTTTCACCACACCTTGTCTACAGCTGTAGATTCTTTAAAAATATCTGTTTTAGTTTTCTGTGTGTGTGTGTGTGTGTGTGTGTGTGTGTGTGTGTGTGTGTGTGTGTGTGTGTGTGTGGCAGCCAGAGGGCTATTTGTCTTCAGGGTTGAGGCTGGAGTGGAAACACAGAGTGTTAGGTTTCAACCTGGACTAACAGGCTGTAGACTGGGCATCTATAGGGGTGAGAGGTCAGAGGTTATACTGGGAGGTATAGTGGAGGACACACACAAGCACCCACCCACACACGCCCGGTAGAACTCACATCTGTAGCCATGAAGTGCTCACATCAACACCATCATTCCAGACACCCTGGACCCACTCCAATTCGCATTGGTGCCCCAACAGATCCACAGATGACACAATATCTATTGCGCTCCACACTGCCATTTCCCACCTGGACAAAAGGAACACCTATGTGAGAATGCTGTTCATTGACTACAGCTTAGCGTTCAACATCATTGTACCCTCCAAGCACATCACTGCACCTGGATCCCTGACTTCCTGACGGGATGCCCCCAGGTGGTGAGGGTAGGCAACAACACATCTGCCGTGCTGACCCTAAACACGGGTGTCCCTCAAGGGTGCGTGCTCAGTCCCCTCCTGTACTCCCTGTTCACCCACAACCGTGTGGCCGCGCACGACTCCAACACCATCATTAAGTTTGCAGGCGACACGACTGGGGTAGGCCTGATCACAGACGACAATGAGACAACCTATAGACTGGGCATCTGTGTGGCAGTGTTGTAGCAGGACAACATCAACGTCATTAAGACAAAGGAGCTGATCGTGGACTACAGGAACTGGAGGGCCGAGCACACACTCATCTACTTCAACGGGGCAGTTGTGGAACAGGTCGAGAGCTTCAAGTTCCTCGGTGTATAGATCACTAAAGAACTATCATGGTCCACACACATCAACACAGTCTTGAAGAGAGGTACGACAATGCCTCTTCCCCTTCAGGAGGCTGAAAAAATGTGGCATGGGCCCTCAGGTCCTGAAAAAGTTATACAGCTGCACCATTGAGAGTATCTTGACTGGCTGCATCACCGCTTGGTATGGCAACTGCTTTGCATCCGACTGCAAGGCTCAACAGAGGGTGGTGAGTAAATCAAATCAAATCAAATTTATTTATATAGCCCTTCGTACATCAGCTGAAATCTCAAAGTGCTGTACAGAAACCCAGCCTAAAACCCCAAACAGCAAGCAATGCATGTGAAAGAAGCACGGTGGCTGGGAAAAACTCCCTAGGAAAAACTCCTGAGAAAGGCCAAAAACCTAGGAAGAAACCTAGAGAGGAACCAGGCTATGAGGGGTGGCCAGTCCTCTTCTGGCTGTGCCGGGTGGATATTATAACAGAACATGGTCAAGATGTTAAAATGTTCGTAAATGACCAGCATGGTCAAATAATAATAATCATAGCAATTGTCGAGGGTGCAACAAGCACGTCCGGTGAACAGGTCAGGGTTCCGTAGCCGCAGGCAGAACAGTTGAAACTGGAGCAGCAGCATGGCCAGGTGGACTGGGGACAGCAAGGAGTCATCATGCCAGGTAGTCCTAGGGCTCAGGTCCTCCGAGAGAAAGAAAGAAAGAAAGAGAGAATTAGAGAGAGCATATTTACATTCACACAGGACACCGGATAAGACAAGAGAATACTCCAGATGTAACAGACTGACCCTAGCCCCCCGACACATAAACTACTGCAGCATAAATACTGGAGGCTGAGACAGGAGGGATCAGAAGACACTGTGGCCCCATCCGATGATACCCCCGGACAGGGCCAAACAGGCAGGATATAACCCCACCCACTTTGCCAAAGCACAGCCCCCACACCACTAGAGGGATATCTACAACCACCAACTTACCGTCCGAAGACAAGGCCGAGTATAGCCCACAAAGATGTCCGCCACGGCACAACCCAAGGGGGGGGGGCCAACCCAGACAGGAAGACCACGTCAGTGGCTCAACCTACTCAAGTGACGCACCCCTCCCATGGACGGCATGGAAGAACACCAGTAAGTCAGTGACTCAGCCCCTGTAAAAGGGTTAGAGGCAGAGAATCCCAGTGGGAAGAGGGGAACCGACAAGGCAGAGACAGCAAGGGCGGTTCGTTGCTCCAGCCTTTCCGTTCACCTTCACACTCCTGGGCCAGACTATACTTAATCATAGGACCTACTGAAGAGATAAGTCTTCAGTAAAGACTTAAAGGTTGAGACTGAGTCTGCGTCTCTCACATGGGTAGGCAGACCATTCCATAAAAATGGAGCTCTATAGGAGAAAGCCCTACCTCCAGCCGTTTGCTTAGAAATTCTAGGGACAATTAGGAGGCCTGCGTCTTGTGACCGTAGCGTACGTGTAGGTATGTACGGCAGGACCAAATCGGAAAGATAGGTAGGAGCAAGCCCATGTAATGCTTTGTAGGTTAGCAGTAAAACCTTGAAATCAGCCCTTGCCTTAACAGGAAGCCAGTGTAAGGAAGCTAGCACTGGAGTAATATGATCAAATTTTTTGGTTCTAGTCAGGATTCTAGCAGCCGTATTTAGCACTAACTGAAGTTTGTTTAGTGCTTTATCCGGGTAGCCGGAAAGTAGAGCATTGCAGTAGTCGAGCCTAGAAGTAACAAAAGCATGGATAAATTTTTCTGCGTCATTTTTGGACAGAAAGTTTCTGATTTTTGCAATGTTACGTAGATGGAAAAAAGCTGTCCTTGAAGCAGTCTTGATATGTTCTTCAAAAGAGAGATCAGGGTCCAGAGTAACGCCGAGGTCCTTCACAGTTTTATTTGAGACGACTGTACAACCATCCAGATTAATTGTCAGATTCAACAGAAGATCGCTTTGTTTCTTGGGACCTAGGACAAGCATCTCTGTTTTGTCCGAGTTTAAAAGTAGAACATTTGCAGCCATCCACTTCCTTATGTCTGAAACACAGGCTTCTAGCGAGGGCAATTTTGGGGCTTCACCATGTTTCATTGAAATGTACAGCTGTGTGTCGTCCGCATAGCAGTGAAATTTAACATTATGTTTTCGAATGACATCCCCAAGAGGTAAAATATATAGTGAAAACAATAGTGGTCCTAGAACGGAACCTTGAGGAACACCGAAATTTACAATTGATTTGTCAGAGGACGAACCATTCACAGAGACAAACTGAGTACCTTACTGGGGCTACCGAGGACCTCGATACCAGGCAGTGTTAGAGGAAGGCCCTGAAAATGATCAAGGCCCTGATGCACCAAGTATGGAACCAACAGGACCCTGAACAGCTTCTACCCACAAGCTACAGTATAAGACTTCTAAATAGTTAGTTAAATAGTTAACCAATAACTACCTGGAAGATCGGCATTGACCCTTTTTGCACTAATCTCTTTTGACTCTTCACATATGCTGTTACTGTTTATTATCTATCCTGTTGCCTAGTCCCTTTATCTCTACCTATATGTACATATCTACCTCAATTACCTCGTAACCCTGCACATCAACACGGTACTGGTACCCCATGTATATAGCCAGGTTATAGTTACTCATTGTATATTTATTCCTTGTGTTATTATTTTTCTATTATTTCCCTCTGCATTGTTGGGAAGGGCCTGTAAGTAAGCATTTCACTGTTAGTCTACACCTGTTGTTTATGAAGCATGTGACAAATAACATTTGATTTGATTTGACCCACACTTACACACACATACACTAACAGTAGAGAAAGTAGAGAAACCAGGCTGTATTGACCCAGCTCTGCCCAGCCCAAGCTAAATTATACTCTCCTTGATGTAAGGGATGTACTGGTGTGTGTTTTATGTGTGTGTGTTTATATGTGCTTGTGTAAGTCTCTGAGATTGTGTTCTTGTGAGGAGAGAATGGGGTGGTGTGTGCACACACACACACACACACACACACACACACACACACACAGAGAGAGCTCCCAGTCCTCTCAGCTCTGTGTGCATCGACCAGGCTCGGTAATGGAGAAACGCCTGCCCAGCAAACAAAATCAATTCCGGCTTTTTTCTCTTCCAACCTGCTCTCGTTATCTGCAATAAATGCAAAACACACAAAGCAGAGCAGCAACTGAACATAAACACACCCATCTCGGGCCTCCCGAGTGGCGCAGCGGTCTAAGGCGTCACTACAGATCCGGGTTCGATCACGGGCTGTGTCACAACTGGCCGTGACCCGGAGACCCATGAGGCGGCGCACAATTGGCCCAACATCGTCCGGGTTAGGGGAGGGTTTGGCCGGCCGGGATTTCCTTGTCCCATCGCGCTTTAGCGACCCCCTGTGGCGGGCCGGGCGCCTGCAAACTGACTTCGGTCGCCAGCTGGACTGTGTTTCCTCCGACACATTGGTGCTGCTGGTTTCTGGGTTAAGCGAGCAGTGTGTCAAGATTCATTGCGGCTTGGCAAGGTCGTGTTTCGGAGGACACATGGCTCTCGACCTTCACCTCTCCCGAGTCCGTAGAGGAATTGCAGCGATGGGACAAGACTGTAACTACCAATTGGATATCATGAAATTGGGGAGAAAAGGGGTAAAAAAGTATAAAAGAAAAAAGAAACAAACAAATTTCTGGAAAACCTGGGAATTTTGGGAAAGTTACCATCATTTAGCAACCCAAGTTTTGCTTCATAACTGGTTTGTTAAAGGTCAATACAGATAATGAAGGAAGTGTCATATTTCTGTGAAAAACTGCGTATCCCCTGAGTGATTGTTTATTTTTGGTCACTCCAGTTAAGGCCAGTTCCAGGGATAACAAGGGATAAGATCAAGCCTTTTTTTTCTGTTATGTAAGTCTCTCTCTCTTTCTCTCTCCCCCTCTCTTTATCTTTCTCTCGCCCCCCTCTCTCTTTCTCTCTCTTCCCCCTCCACTTCACTCTCTTTCTCTCGCTCTCTTTCTCTCACCCCCCTCTCTTTCTCTTCCTATCGCAGGGTAGTGATTGGGATTATAGCAGGGCAGATTAGCGGGTGGCTGTACACTCTGTCTACTGTCAGAAAATCTAATTCATTTGTGTGATCCAGATGCTTTCCCTCAGCCACCGTGTCTAAGGATTGTGTGTGTGTGCGTGTCCAGCCACAGCAGGGATAATCTTGTCCTCCCGCCACCACCGCAGCAGGGCAGTTGGACAGCTTTCCTCCGACTGAGAGGAGAAAGAGGAAAGATGAGGGAGAGTAGATAGAGAGAGAGAGAGCAATGAGAGAGCAGAGAGAGAGAAATGAGAGAGCAGAGAGAGAGGGAGAGCAGAGAAAGAGCAATGAGAGCAGAGAGAGAGAGAAATGAGAGCAGAGAGAGA
>NC_042974.1:43575156-43577656 GCF_901001165.1 Salmo trutta | reverse complement strand
CTCTCCCTCCCCTCTCCCTCTCTCTCTCTCTCTCCCTCTTTCCCTCTCTATCTGACTCTCCCTCTACATACCACCCTTCTCTCCCTTGTTTTCTCTCTTTCGCCCTCCACTCCCCATCCCTCTCTTGCTCAGTGAGGTAGTTGACCCTGTGTAGGAGGTTGTTAGTGTTGTGTAGCAGCAGTGCTAAAACATACACACACACAAACACACTTCCTCTGTGGTCTCTGGTAAAGGGAGGGATGTAGAGAGGTAGAGAGAGGTAGACAGAGGTAGAGAGAGAGGTAGAGAGACAGGTAGAGAGGGAGAGAGAGAGGCCTGCTAATCCCAACATGTCCCCATAAACCATGGTGGTGTCCCAAATGGAACCCTATTCTATTTTTAGTGCACTACTTTTGACCAGATCCCTAGGAGCCCTGGTGAAAAGTAGTGCACTATTTAGGACATAGGGTGCCATTCGATACACAGCCCATGTGACCTGTAGATGAACTGGGAGAGATGGCTTCTCAGTGTTATACATGAAATATTATTGGTTTTGCCCTTTCAGAAAGGCCTGGGTTGCAGCTTCCTCTGTGTTACCGTGAGTTAAACGTAGATGTCTCTCTACCTGCTTGTCTATGTCTCCTTTACCTGCCAGATACAGCCTTCCAATCTAACACACACACACACACACACACACACACACACACACACACACACACACACACACACACACACACACACACACACACACACACACACACACACACACACACACAGTCACAGTGTGTTACAAATGTCCCCTTACCTCCTTGTCTCTGCCTCTGTTACCTACCAGACTCCCAGCCTTCCCAATCTAACTGTTCCACAGCCGTATATGAGTGTGCTGCTCAGGGAACCACCCATTTGGCTTACAGAGGACTGTGATGTCTGTGTGGTGTGTGTGTGATATTGTGTGAGAGGGAGAGCAAGGGAGAAGGAGAGGGATAAAAAGGACGAGGGATGGAGTCCCTTATTACCTCTGCAGTGAAAGCCGCCGAGGCAAGATGGACACTCCGTATCTCTCCCTCTACGGCTGGCGTGGCGCGCCAGAAAACTCATCTAAATGGAAAACACATTGTCTTCATTATTTTGCCCTGGCGCTCGCTGAAAGACTGGCGTTGTCATGGTAACAGCCATCTGAGTGAGCAGCTAGGAGAGGCCCAGGGGCTGTGGTTTAGGCCAGACGAATGGAGAGAATACAGAGAAGAGGGAGGAGAGAGGTAGGATGGGGGGGACAGAGAGAGAGAAGGGGAACAAGGATGGATAGAGAGAGGGACAGATGGAAATGAGAGGAATGAGGAATGGAGAGATAGGAATGGAAAGAATGAGAAGAGTGTGAGGAAGAGAGAAGGAGAGAAGGATGGAGAGACAGACACAAACAGAGAGAGATTAGGGTGTAGAGTGTCTGGGCAGAACCAGACAATCAGCAGAACCAGTTAGTGGTTCTCTGACTGCAGTTCAGACTCCTGATTCATATCAAGAGACTTCAGAGATGGAGGGTTCACCCGGTGTCCCAAATGACACCATATTCCCATTTGGCTCTGGTCAAAAGTAGTGCACTTGGTAAGGAAATATTAGGCCATTTGTGAAGCAGACAACATCTCAGAAAAGCTGTCTTTAGTGGATTTTACTACAGATAACTCAGAGGTACTACGACTAAACTGACTGTGTGTGTGTGTGTGTGTGTGTGTGTGTGTGTGTGTGTGTGTGTGTGTGTGTGCGCGCGCGCGTGCGGGACTGGTTGTTTAGTAGACACATGGTTAGGACTGCTCCCATACATACATAGTACATGTTCTCCACACAGTCTCTCTTAGGACACACACACACACACACATACACACTGGCCTGAAGCCTCTCCAACCAACGCCCAGCAAGCTGCTGTTTATACACACTAGTTCCTATGAACACACACACACTACCATACACAGAGGGAAGCCACAGCCCTCAATGGAGAGAGCCATTTAGCAGCATTGCGTACTTCTCCAGCCCTGACTGTGTGTTATACACACAGACACATTTGTAATTACCCCCTACCTTTTCTGCAACAGCACAGTTATTGTCTGGCCTCAGAGATTTTCAAGTGATTAGCTACATAAGTGCATCTAAAGCACACTTTGTGTGTGTGTATATATGTGTGTTTGTGTCCGTGTGCTGTATGTTCAGTATGCATGTTGTGTACATCATGTGAGTCAATGAATCTGGCATTAACAGTGTACTTCGATACGGGTCTGGGTTTGCTTTGCCGCATGTCATCCACAGAGATGAATGTTCTGTACAACAGACTACAGTAATTACACACTGTGCACACGCTTAGCAGGCCTTTCTCTCTCATTTAAAGTCTCATGTTGTTGCTACGTACAGCTATGTACAGTGTTGTAGCAATGTGCAAATAATTGAAGTACAAAAGTGATGGCACACTGTGGTATTTCACCTCACACTCTCTTAGAAAAATAGGGTTCCAAAAGGGTTCTTCAGCTGGGGA
>NC_042974.1:43530156-43572656 GCF_901001165.1 Salmo trutta | reverse complement strand
TTTTTGTCAGAGGTATTACATTTTTGCAGTCTATGACTGGGGTAAATGCAGAGGTGTGTGTGTGTGTGTGTGTGTGTGTGTGTGTGTGTGTGTGTGTGTGTGTGTGTGTGTGTGTGTGTGTGTGTGTGTGTGTGAGAGAGCGAGAGAGCTGAAGAGAGAGGGAAAGAGGCCAGCTCAGCTAAGTGGTCTGGATTGGCTTGTTTGGATACACATGACTGCAGAGAGAGCCAGAGAAAGTGAGAGGGAGAGAGAGAGAGGGAGAGAACAGAGAGAGAAGAGAATAAAGAGAGAGAGAGTCACTCTGTGCCTTGCTGCAGCCCAAACTACATTAGAGCACATTAATCCATTCCACTGGCTGTTATGGCTGCTCACTCACAGGGCCGGGGAAAGGAGGGAGGGATGGAGAGCGAGATGGAGCGTGGCAGGGCTTAGAGGAAGGAGAGGGGAGGGAGTGAGCATGACAGAACCTTAAATGAAGGAGAGAAGAGGGGAATGTTGCTGTATAGACTGCTGAGGGATACAACACTTTCAAAGATGAATAGAGAGTAGCAGAGTACCTTCTCTTCTCCACCCGTTCTCTTTACCTCTCTCTCTCTTTACCTCTCTCTCACCTCTCTCTCTTTACCTCTCTCTCACCTCTCTCTCTTTACCTCTCTCTCACCTCTCTCTCTTTACCTCTCTCTCACCTCTCTCTCTTTACCTCTCTCTCTTTACCTCTCTCTCACCTCTCTCTCTTTACCTCTCTCTCACCTCTCTCTCTTTACCTCTCTCTCACCTCTCTCTCTTTACCTATCTCTCACCTCTCTCTCTCACCTCTCTCTCTTTTCTCTCTCTCACCTCTCTCTCTTTACCTCTCTCTCTCTCACCTCTCTCTCTTTACCTCTCTCTCTCTCTCACCTCTCTCTTTACCTCTCTCTCACCTCTCTCTCTCTTTACCTCTCTCTCTCTCACCTCTCTCTCTTTACCTCTCTCTCTCTCTCACCTCTCTCTCTTTACCTCTCTCTCACCTCTCTCTCTTTACCTCTCTCTCTTTACCTCTCTCTCACCTCTCTCTCTTTATCTCTCTCTCACCTCTCTCTCTTTACCTCTCACTCACCTCTCTCTCTTTACCTCTCTCTCACCTCTCTCTCTTTACCTCTCTCTCTTTACCTCTCTCTCACCTCTCTCTCTTTACCTCTCTCTCTTTACCTCTCTCTCACCTCTCTCTCTTTATCTCTCTCTCACCTCTCTCTCTTTATCTCTCTCTCACCTCTCTCTCTTTACCTCTCTCTCACCTCTCTCTCTTTACCTCTCTCTCTTTACCTCTCTCTCTTTACCTCTCTCTCACCTCTCTCTCTTTACCTCTCTCTCACCTCTCTCTCTTTACCTCTCTCTCACCTCTCTCTCTTTACCTCTGTCTCACCTTTCTCTCTTTATCTCTCTCTCACCTCTCTCTCTTTACCTCTCTCTCACCTCTCTCTCTTTACCTCTCTCTCTTTACCTCTCTCTCACCTCTCTCTCTCTTTCCTCTCTCTCACCTCTCTCTCTTTACCTCTCTCTCCCCTCTCTCTCTTTACCTCTCTCTCACCTCTCTCTCTTTACCTCTCTCTCATCTCTCTCTCTTTACCTCTCTCTCACCTCTCTCTCTTTACCTCTCTCTCTCTCTCTCTCACCTCTCTCTCTTTAGCTCTCTCTCACCTCTCTCTCTTTACCTCTCTCTCTCTTTACCTCTCTCTTTACCTCTCTCTCACCTCTCTCTCTTTACCTCTCTCTCTTTACCTCTCTCTCTCACCTCTCTCTCTCTCTCACCTCTCTCTCTCTCTCACCTCTCTCTCTTTACCTCTCTCTCACCTCTCTCTCTTTACCTCTCTCTCACCTCTCTCTCTTTACCTCTCTCTCTCTTTACCCCTCTCTCACCTCTCTCTCTCTTTACCCCTCTCTCACCTCTCTCTCTTTACCTCTCTCACCTCTCTCTCTTTACCTCTCTCTCTCTTTACCTCTCTCTCACCTCTCTCTCTTTACCTCTCTCTCTCTCTCTCTCACCTCTCTCTCTTTAGCTCTCTCTCACCTCTCTCTCTTTACCTCTCTCTCTCTTTACCTCTCTCTTTACCTCTCTCTCACCTCTCTCTCTTTACCTCTCTCTCTTTACCTCTCTCTCACCTCTCTCTCTTTACCTCTCTCTCACCTCTCTCTCTTTACCTCTCTCTCACCTCTCTCTCTTTACCTCTCTCTCACCTCTCTCTCTCTTTCACCTCTCTCTCTCTCTCACCTCTCTCTCTTTACCTCTCTCTCACCTCTCTCTCTTTACCTCTCTCTCACCTCTCTCTCTTTACCTCTCTCTCTTTACCTCTCTCTCATAATGCAGTCTCTCGCACTGCTCGCCAGACCAATGGGACTATGCAAACTGATCTAGGATCAGCATTATGCTCTCAAAGGCAAAACTGTCAGAACTCCTACTGGGCCCAGACTCTCTGAATGAACACTGTCTTTCCTCACATTTACACTGGAAATAAGAAATCACTCCCGCGCGTGTGTGTGTGTGTGTGTGTGTGTGTGTGTGATAGTATAAAGACATAATTTCCCTTCTCTCTGCAGTGTTGCTGGCCTCTCTTGGCCCCTGCCATGCTCCAGTGATTTCATATTACTGACATTGTGTCAGAGCAGTAATGTTTTGCCCCACCACCCCTTGGGTTGTTGTGCTCATTGCAGGGTAAAGTGTGTGTGTGTGTGTGTGTGTGTGTGTGTGTGTGTGTGTGTGTGTGTGTGTGTGTGTGTGTGTGTGTGTGTGTGTGTGTGTGTAATGACTCATATACTGGAGGAAGCTCTGCAGGGTAGTCACTAGCTGGCACAGTTACAAAGTCATACAATCTGATTTGACACCTAACCTTAGCCCTAACCTTAACCACGCTGCTAAACGTATGCCTAACATGCTGACCACACCGCTAAATTTAAACATACATGTTATTCAATTATTGCACCCACACTGCTGGCGCACGCCAACGAATGTCTGCGTAAAATAGAAGTCAGTTCTATTTGTGACGCTGAAGTCCTGCCTCTCCCATCTCCTCATTGGTTTATAGAAGCAGATACTCACGTGCCATCTCCTCATTGGTTATACCCACGTGGGTGATTGAAAGATGAACTGAGCTCGGTCGGTCGTCGTGGTAACTATGAAAGTTTAGATGCCAATCGCCATATAAAGTCAAGAGAAGAAAAATCCTGGAAGGAGGAGAGATGACTAGAAATGATTCAGTGGACCATTTTATGTGTGGATTAATTGGTGGAGTAGAGGACCTTGTGCATTTGAGGTAAAATAACAACTCAACGTTTATATCCCAGGACAAATTAGCTAGCAACAGCAAGCTAGATAAATAGGACAAATTAGCTAGCAGCTGCAAGCTAAATTGCCATAAATGTTTAATGCTTTTCGACCTGTCCCCAAAGTAATATAATTGGTTCAGAGTTTGTTTTGATATTTTAACCTGCGTGTCGTGATCCCGTTTGGTGTGTGGGGACAAAATCAATCTGCGCACGATTGGCCGTTTTGGGTACGGTGTAACCTTAACCATACTGCTAAACGTATGCCTAACCGTAACCACACTGCTAAACGTATGCCTAACCTTAACCACACTGCTAAACGTATGCCTAACCTTAACCACACTGCTAAACGTATGCCTAACTTTAACCACACTGCTAAACGTATGCCTAACTTTAACCACACTGCTAAACGTATGCCTAACCTTAACCACACTGCTAAACGTATGCCTAACCTTAACCACACTGCTAAACGTATGCCTAACCGTAACCACACTGCTAAACGTATGCCTAACCTTAACCACACTGCTAAACGTATGCCTAACCTTAACCACACTGCTAAACGTATGCCTAACCTTAACCACACTGCTAAATGTATGCCTAACCTTAAATTAAGACCAAAAAGCAACAAAAAATAAAATTGTGCATTTTGGTGATATATAAACAATGTTGACTTTGCCACTGTGTGTGGGGGGGGGGGGGGGGGGGGGTCTATGTGTGTGTGTGGGTGGGGGGGTGTCTTTGTGTGTGGGGGCATGTGTGGGTGGGGGGCTGTCTTTGTGTGTGGGTGTGTGTATGGGGGTATGTGTGGGTGGGGGGGTCTGTGTTTTGGGGTGTGTGTGGGGGTATGTGTGGGTGGGGGGGTCTGTGTTTTGGTGTGTGTGTGGGGGTATGTGTGGGTGGGGGGGGTCTTTGTGTTTTGGGGGGTGTGGGGGTATGTGTGGGTGGTGGGGGTCTTTGTGTTTTGGGGTGTGTGTGGGGGTATGTGTGGGTGGGGGGGTCTTTGTGTTTTGGGGTGTGTGTGGGGGTATGTGTGGGTGGGGGGGTCTTTGTGTTTTGGGGTGTGTGTGTGGGGGTATGTGTGGGTGGGGGGGTCTTTGTGTTTTGGGGTGTGTGTGGGGGTATGTGTGGGTGGGGGGGTCTTTGTGTTTTGGGGTGTGTGTGGGGGTATGTGTGGGTGTGGGGGTCTTTGTGTTTTGGGGTGTGTGTGGGGGTATGTGTGGGTGGGGGGGTCTTTGTGTTTTGGGGTGTGTGTGGGGGTATGTGTGGGTGGGGGGGGTCTTTGTGTTTTGGGGTGTGTGTGGGGGTATGTGGGGGTGGCGGGGGTCTTTGTGTTTTGGGGTGTGTGTGGGTGGGGGGGGTCTTTGTGTTTTGGGGTGTGTGTGGGTGGGGGGGGTCTTTGTGTTTTGGGGTGTGTGTGGGGGTGTTTCTAGTAGCTTCACTACAGTATTGGTGGGGTTTTATGGTTTCTTAAGTTATTATGATTCACATCCGGTTCCTATTGCTTTCAAGGCTTGTGATATGCACAACATATTGTGTGTGTGTGTGTGTGTGTGTGTGTGTTTGTGTAAGCCTGGTAATTTGAACTCGACATAGCTGATGAGGTTATTGAGGAGGCAGCTCCTCAGTGAACGCACACACTCTCTCTCTCACACACACACACACACACACACACACACACACACACACACACACACACACACACACACACAGTGTGAAACACATTTTGGGACTAAATCAATGTACCCCGAAAAAAAGGATCTGAGATCAGATGATGGACTATTATTTCTCAGTGTTATTTTGATAGTGAGGACATGGAGTGTAGCTAGCTGTGTTTGTGCTGAGATATTTAATTGGTTATTTAACCCATGTTTTTTCAGTCCTTCTTAGAATGGGAAAAACGAGTGACCTAAGCGGCTTTGAGTATCTGAGAAATGGCTGGGCTTTTTCACGCACGACAGTGTCTAGGGTTGACAGAGAACGGTGCGACAAACACAAAACATCCAGTCAGCGGCAGTCCTGTGGATGAGAGGTCGAAGGAGAAAGGCAAGAATCGTGCAAGCTAACAGACAAATAACTGCAGTACCTCGTGGTGTGCAGAACGGCATCTCGGAACACACCTCCTTGTCACGGATTGAATCACAACGAGTTTCACTCCTATCAGCTAAAAACAAGAAGAAGCGGCTCCAGCGGACACATGATAACCAACACTGGACAGTTGAGGAGTGGAAAAACATCACCTGGAACATGACAATGAGTTCAGTTTATTTGAGGTACCTGCACAGACCTCAACCCTATAGAGCATCTATGGGATGAGATGGAACGGGCTGCTGTTTCACAGCATCAATGTACCGTTGTCCAATCTGCAGCAACTGCGTGATGCCATTGCGTCAGCATGAACCAACATCCCTGTGGAACGTTTCAGACACCTTGACGAATGCCCCAAAGAATTCAGGCCGTTCTGGATGCAAAGGGGGGTCCGACCCAGTACTGGATGGGTGTACCTAACAAACTGTCCAGTGAGTGTACGTGACAGCACAACACATTTCTGGGGGGGAGGGAGAGGAGAGAGAGAGAGAGAAGAAGATAGGAGAGGAGGGTTAGAGAGAATGATGGTGTGTTAGCCTGGACAGACTGACAGAATGAACACATCCTACCTACATCACAGAAACAGCCCCCTTCCTCCTTACTTCCTTCCTTCCCTCCCTCCCATGTAGAACCTTGTTTTCACCTCGCTTGGTTTCCCTCAGACGTGGAGGGTCCTGCTATAGAGATCACAAACAAAGGCATCGCCTACAGGGGGGAGATGGAGAGAAAGAGAGGCAGAGAGAGGTTGTAGAGGAAGGGGGGTTGAGTTGAAAATGGAGAAAGCGAGGTTGAGGGGGGGCTGAAGCCCTCTTCCTTTCTCTCTCCATTTCTCTTCATCTCTTTTTCTCCATCCTTATCTTTCTCCCTGGTTTTGTGGTTTGTGATGGAGGTGTGAGGGACAGCATTAAAGCATGGGGTCGGAAGGGGAAACAGTTCATCAATAGCCACAAGGTCAGACAGTGGAGCAGCGGTTAGAGGGCTGGGGAGTCAGTATGCCCCTGCTTGTAGTGCACTGATCTACTGCAGGTCTGCCTAGCTGCAGGTCTGAGTGGCTGCAGGTTTGCTTGTCTTCAAGTCTGCAAGTCTGATGGGCTGCATTGGGGGAGGAGGGTGGGAGTGTGCCTTACTAATGGTCTCCAGATCTGCAGGTCTGTCTGGCTGCAGGTCTAAGCGGCTGCGGCTCTGAGAGGCTGCGGTGCGGTGGGGGGATTTGTAGCGCTTGTAAAGGCTGCAGACAGAGTGATGTTATGTGAGGAGGCTGGGATGGATTGCAGTGGGGAGACACCTCCTGGTCACTTTGTGTAACTGCGGCCACCGCTCTGTTCTGAGGACACTCCTTTGCCAGATTTGAAGCGCTGATCTGCTCCAGTCTTTCCACCAGATATCGTGGAATACACTGATTTGCTGATAAGACTAGATACTATAGTATTGTGATTACAACAAGGTCAATGTATGTTTTGCACTCTTACATGACAAAGTCACTGTTACAGTAGATGATGTCGTGTTTTTTGGGTCATATGGATCATGGCTCTGTAGTTTTCTGTGTTTTGTCCGACATTGAGTCCGACATGAGTTCTCAATGAGAATGCAATCATTTTAGTAGACTATATACTTCTTTTAGTAGACTATATACTTCTTTTAGTAGACTATATACTTCTTTGAGTAGACTATATACTTCTTTGAGTAGACTATATACTTCTTTGAGTGGACCATATTCCAGGTAATTCTACTCCTGTAATCCCTAATCTCCTAGGTTTAGAAACACATAGACTGTTTTACCTCCGATAGGTGTCCCTTTGAAGTTTTACTTTGAGCTTAATGAACGTTAAGCTCAAAGGTGTGTGTGTTTTCTCCTCCCGAGCTGAGAAACATCTCTTCTCCCTTTCTCCCCTCTTTCTTTTCCTCTTTTCCTCCCTCACTTTCTGTCCCCTGCCACCCTCACCTTCTCTTCCACCCTTTTCCTTTCTTCCTCCGTCCCATCCATCTGTCTGTCCATCTTTCTGATCCTCCCCCTCTCCATCTCACCTCTCCCGCTCTGTCTCCCCCCTATGCCTCTCTCCTTCTCAGCATGGGCTCTTAAAATTAAGCCTTTATCAGCTCTGTGCAACGCTGTAGAACCCCGGCTCCCCCAGTGCATCATGGGGGATTATTTCGCTATGTTCTTTGTATTGAGGAATTTGTAGCCGTGATGGAGATAAACGTTATGGAGGAAGTGATGGGGATAGAGGAGTGACTGACTTACCGGCAATACATCTACTAATCTATCCTCTCCTCTCTCTTAGAGCCACATGGCCTCGTGAAGTACAGAGCGAGGGATAGACAGGGGGGAGGGGGGGGAGAGGTAGTAAGAGAGGGTTAGAGGGAAAGAGAGGAAAAGAGAGATATGGAGGAGAAAGGGAGAGCGAGGGATGGCGATAGAGAGAGGGATGTAGGAAGAGAGAGAGGGAGGGAGGGATAGGGACAGAGAGCAAGACAAAGAGAGGTGGGATATACAGGTGGGGAGAGAGAAAAAGCTAGAGAGAGAGAGAGATGGAGAGAGGAAGCGACAGAACGAGTGAAAGAGACAGAGGCTGTGTTATCTGCTGTGAGGAGTAGCAGTACTAGTAAATCAGTCTAGAGGGGCAGACAGGATTGATAACCTTGAACAGGAGGTGCCCTGCTGCCTGCCTGTCTCTTTACTGGGAGATAATGGTTACAGTGATGTCCCCCAGGGGTTTGTGGGGGACTTCTCCCCCCCTGAGTGATGTGTAATTGGGGCCAGGAGTTTTGTTGGACAAGTAGTTCATGTAGATGATGGTTGTCGTCGATGGTCTTCTTTTTTTTTTCTCGCTCGGTTACACTCGTGTTGTTTTCATGGTATGATCTGGGATATATTCCAACATCACTGGATTGCTGAGTAACATCAAATTGAGTAATCAAGTAGCTAACTAGCGAAACCTTTTTATTTGGTTCTGGATTCCGAGATTACTCCTGTCCTAACAATGTTATGTCCTAACCAGGCTGTATATCTTCCTCCCTTTGTCTCTTAACAACCTGTCCCCTAACCAGGCTGTATATCTCTGTCCCTAACCAAATCTAACGCTTTGTCTTCCAGAGTGTTGATGGCGTCACGTTAGGCTAGAGGAAGCAGGAAGCAGTCATCAAGATGAACGCGTTGCCGTCGATGGACCGGCACATCCAGCAGACCAACGACAGGCTGCTGTGTATCAAACAGGTGAGACATAAGCAACTGACACCAAGGTTGTGGGTTCAAAACACGGAGGGATCAAATTCCCTCACTGTGTGTATTATCTCTAAGTTGTCTGCATGCTAAGTGGCATTGGCAGATATTTCAAAAGAAGGATTGCTTGGATCAAAGGTTATTTTTAAAGTACAGTAGATCCCTGATGTCTGTACTGCCCCTTGCTCATGTCGATCCTCTCCAATGCGACGAGGAGAGACTCCTCCAGTCTACAGCTGCTCTCTCCACACACACACCATACCGCCTTATATGGCGATCTGTTAGCCTTCCCATTAGCTACAGCTACACAGATCAGGTTGCACTGGGGCTGAGCGAGAGGAGAGCAGAAGACAAGAGAGAAAGAGAGAGAGAGACAGAGATAGAGAGGGATGCCCTGTTAAGTGCAAGAGACTGCTCTCTCAAGCTCCTAACTGTCTCTTCTCTTTAGTTGATCTCTCTCTGTTTTAGTCTCGTCCATTCTCTCTATCTCTCTCCAACTCCTGTCTTCCTCTCATTCTCTCCCTGATTCACTGACGTCTTGTTCTGTAATAGATAGCTCTGCTCTGAGACCTAAGAGCGAGTGAGTACAGATGTCTGCCCACATGCTGCCGGTGGGTTATTGTTTTGGTTTGGGGTCCTGGCGAAGGGCCAGAGGGCTGAGCTGTTTTCTACTCAGGCAGGTAGTGAACAGCCTGATCCCCAGACGGGGTAAACACGGACATTCAATGGAGGACCGGAAGACTTTGATGTCTGTCTGCCTGTAATGCTGCAGACATCTCTCTCTCTCTCTCTCTCTCTCCCTCTCTTTCTCCCTCTCTCTCCCTCCCTCCCTCCCTCCCTCCCTTCCTCCCTCCCTCCCTCTCGCTCTCCTTTTACATCTCAAAACAACACAGACAGACTTCTCTGTGGCAACTACAGTATGAACCTGTCTCACACTGGAGATGTAGGCTCTTTGACTCACATCAACCAGCAATAATGTCATTATCTCACTCATCTAGCCCTATCCCTACCTCCCTCTCCATCTCTCCATCTCCCTTCCCTCTCCCTTTCTCTCTCACTCATCTAGCCCTATCCCCTACCTCCCTCTCCATCTCTCCATCTCAATCATTTATCTCTGATAGTCCACAGCTGCTTCCACAATCACCCATCTCCACATTACAAAAGACCCACCATTAAAGGCTCTTCTCCCTCTCAGAGGTCATGATATTGCTGTCTGTTCTCAAGGCCTACCTCTGTGGGTGAACAAACAGACAACCAGACAAACACACACACAAACACACTCACACACTCCACACACATACACACACACACCATACCGCCTTATGTGGCGATCTGTTAGCTTACCCATTAGCTATAGCTACACAGATCAGGTTGCACTGGGGCTGAGCGAGAGGAGAGCAGAAGACAAGAGAGAAAGAGAGAGAGACAGATGTCGTGTCTTTGGCTATGCCGGATTAAGTGATATGACATGCTAACTTATAAAATGATTTCTCTATAATTAATATTACCTGATTAAGCTAATCATGTAAATGTAATTAACTAGAAAGTCGGGGCACCACGGAAGAACGTTTATAGAGCTGTTATCTTCCGAATAAACTCTTAAAATACTTTTCAGTCTCATAATGAAAGTTGTAAATTCTTGGTTATCTTCACGAACCCTGGCTAACAAGTTAAATCAGCAATACAAAATTGGGTTTAATTATTTATTTACTAAATAGCTAACTAATCACACAGAATTACAAATACACAGAATACAAATGACGTCATACAGAAAACGTCCTGGTGGACGGAACCTGGTTACACAAAGGAAAGGGGGTTGGGCTTGAATGAAAGAGCGGGAAGATTTAGGAACAGAGAAACAGCAGCTATGCTATCGTAAATACATTATCTTATGCATTCTAAATTACCGCCCATTTGGAAAAGGAAAATGCAATAAATATTTACTCTGAGCTGCGCTTCGGTAGATTGGTCGTAGATGCTGGCCGGGTTGGCCAACAGATCTTCTTGTACTCGGAACAATGTCTCTGGTGGTAAATTGGATACGTAGTGGTATCTTCGTCTGTTTGTTAGACTGGATCCGTCGTCCGTCCTTTCCTAGCCCACGTTAGCAGCGGCTAACTCAACGGCTAGGAAGTATCACTTCTGTAGTGAATAAGCTCAAAGTTCATACCAGTTCATACCATAGCTCACGCCGAGGTTGGCTTAGTTCTCATGTGTGTCCTTCTAACGTAGAGGCTGCAGACCTCCCGTACTGGAACTACTGGTTATCTTTTCATCAAAGGCTTATATAGTGGAGAGGGGGGAAGGAGGTGTTTCATCGTTTATAACCCCTGTCTCTTCACAGGGTTGGACCACTGATCGAGCAGGGCACTTTCCTTATGAAAACCCAATTCTCTCATTTGGAAGCTAAAATTAAATGTAATCTCCTAACAAACAATTTCAATATCAAACATTTCAATTGCATAACAATTCCATGTGACTCTGATAACTACAGGGTGTATACTTTCTCAGGTACAGTTTATGTCGTCCTGTCATCAATCATAATGTCTCAGATAACAATGAACTGACATACATACTCATTACGTTATATAGCATATTTCCAACTGGTTTTATTATCAAAATATGGTTCCTTTCCCCATTTGTTTGATGTTCCCAGACTCTCTATATTTAACAGGACAGCAGTCCTTCAGTAGGGTCAGTAAGAGAGGGGAAGGGAGAAAGGTATTTATGGGGGGGGGGTCATAAACCTTACCCACAGGCCAACGTCATGACAGTCCCCCCATGTTGGGTTCAATCTTGCGATTAAACTGCATGTTATAAACCAACATAAAAATGAATGTGGGTTGTCCTGGTTGTGGATCATCGTTGTGGTCAACCCGGGTGGGGTGTCTGCAAATGAAGAAGTCCGCTCCAAAGCTGGGCAGCAGATGTCCAGTTGGTGGTTGCTTTGCAGTCCCCCCTCTGGTGGTCGACCCGGGTAGGGTCTCTGCAAATGAAGATGTCCGTTCCATGGCTCGGCAGCGGATGTCCGGATTGGGATCGCAGTTCCGGACCCGTCGTCTGGTCGTCCAGACTGGAATATCTGGGCAGTAACTTAGGGCAGAGGTTAACAACGCACACACACTCATGAAATATATCATTACATTTCCTCCCAAATGAGCGGCGTTGTGGCACTAACTGATGGTTGTATGGGGGAGTTGTTTATGGCTCTATCACTTTCTATGTGCCAAAGAAAATGAAACAAAATTAATGAAAGCATAAACAAAACAAAATAGTTATGCCACCTTAATCATCTAATTGGACTGTATTCTATCTACGTCCATGGTCTTGGCAAAATGACCCTATCATGGCATTGTCTAATGTCATATCTCGGGCTTTCCTAATTTGCGGGGTGGCGCTTAGGGTACTATCCTAAGTTGACAACTATATGATAAGTCTACAGCTGTAAGGCACTAGTTTTGGGCAGTCTACAGGATGACCTATGGACTTCTGGTTAGAAAACTGGTGAGTGCTGTAGAGTCAAAGGCCTAGAAGTAAATGTTCAACTTTACTAAGGCTGGTATTTTGCTTGGACCCTTAAGTGATCGTAGCATAAATCCTAATTGGATGTTCCGTTGTGCATGTGCGTTTATGCTTACACAATCGCGCATGTCAAGGGAAGATAATCAAGTATCCTGGCAGATTACAACTTGTTCAGAATGAGTCTGACTTAGTCAGGTAATTTTCAGGTCAATGCCTGGAGGTCAGTCAGAATTGGTGTCAAGGGAGTCTGTAGTAGTTTTCTACAAGTCACGGTGTCTTCCACTATTGTAGTGGTGGTAGGTATGAAGTCTATTTCATAGCTATGTTATCCACGGAGGAGCTAACCTCACGACGGAAGTACTCTAAGTATTAGACCAGTCGTACGTGGTGTGATCATGGTTCATGACTTCTAATAATTTATTAGTGGCATGTGTTAACCATTGGAAGAGTGCAATGGAGATTCCCTTCCCCGTGTTGCACTCTGAGTGACTCCTATGTCGCTATTATCAATAGCAATTTAACTTGTGAGGTTACTAATCCTCTTACTGAGTGTTGCTGGACTGACTGTGGTATTGGTACTGGTATTCAAGGGGTCCAGTTGTCCTACCGATTTATTCTGAAATCTTATCTACCGGAACACATGATTGGAGCATATTACTAGTTGTATTGTAGTTGAACCTACACATGGCAAGGAATGATTATTGTTGCCATTTGTTTTGGAGGTGGACAAGTCCACTGGACTTCCTTTACGACCAGTGTGGTACACCTCAGAACTATCTTAGATGTGTTCTAAGATAATCCCCGTCTAGGGGCCTGTCTGCTCCTCACTGTTCTCATAGGGGAGTTTACAACTAGATTTGATTTATGCTCTGGCGGCCTCGTACAGTGTTGTCCGTAGTCTTGACCCCCCCACCGGCCTAGATGAGGCTCATCATGGGTCTGGGCTACTATTTCCCCCCTTTGTGTCTCGGGACCCCCCCACCAGCGGGTGGTGTTGGTGTCCGAGGCGCAAACGAAAAGGTCGGACCCTATGTTCGAGTTGTCAGTGGCCGCGTTATTATGAGAATGGCTGTAACCTTTCAACCAAATCTCCTGGTGTTTGTGCTTCAACACCCTCAGTGGCTGTCGAGGTCTGTCAGTCACCACCTCGTCCACGTGTGGCACCCTCTTCAGTACCTGCAAACTGAGACGAGGATATCGGTCTGTGATATCGCAAAGTGTTTCACCAGTGGGAGTCATCGGGTCAGTTGCTGGACTGACACCATTAGTGTCATTGTAAGGGGTGACAGTCCCCAACAAAGCAGAAGGTGTATCATCGGAAGCAGAGTGTACTCCGCACATCAATGTTTTTCTTGCTGAGACGGCCGCAGTGCTTGCGGAAGTGTCCGAAGGACAAGAGAAGTTCATCTCAACTACCGTATTGCACGACTGCAAGAAGGAGGGAAGTTGCTCATTCACAGAGACAGCTGGCTCGAAATCATGAAAAGAATGGTCAATCAGATTGGCTGATGGAATGTGTCGAGATATCGTAATATCTCCTTGGATCGGATTCTGCACCAAGAGGTTTCTAAAAGTCTTTTTCCCAAGGGGTGCTTTTGACAGATACCCCTCGTGAATGACTGCATTGCAGCTAGCGTTAGGGGAAGACAGTGTGGTCAGTGGAGAAGGCACTGTGGCCTGTGACCATACCTGGTTGGTTTTCCAATCCATCAATGGGAGTAATCGATCCATCAAGTCTGCTCCAAGTAGCAGGGTTACAGTTTCGAGGCTGGTAACATACACAGGGTGAACGAGCGATACGTCCTGGAAGTGTAGTTTCAGCATGACTCTCAATGTGAGAGGCGAGGTAGTCTGAGTGACCCCTCGAAGTGTAGTGTCGCATCGTTCCACTTTTAACCAACGTTTAGTTGGCTTCAAAGCCCTTTTGAGATCATCAAACAATGTTTGAGAGATGAGTGATATTGTCGCACCCGAATCAATTAGCGCATGACAAGCCGGCCCTGGATAGGGTCTTGAATGAGAGCGGGAGAAATTTGAACTTTAACGTCCATGCTATGGGTGTTAATTCCTGCGGACCTGGTGTCCGGTAATTCCCCGTCTAGTCCTTGTGACTTATCTTTTACCCTTTTCTCAAATTGTTCTAGCTTTAGTTCTTCACGTAGTGGAACTTCTGGAGAACATTGGTCTACGTTTTGATCGTCCTTCAACCCTTTGTTACACAAAGTGTTCTGACACTTTGTGTGGGTTGGGTGCAGGAACGTAGCGAACAGGTCGATTGTGGCGGTAGTCGTTTTGAAGGCGACGTACTTTACAGTTATTTCGACCGCGGCGGTTATTGGAATCATGGTTTCGTGGTAGAAACTGTTGTTGTGCGTCAGCTCTCGACGCTCCAATACCTGATAATGCACCCTCTAACTGGAGTGAGTGCTCCTGGTCAAACTTTAAAACCGAGTGGTCAGGGCTCTTAGAGTTGCGAGCTTTTGATGCCTCAAAAGCTGTGCTTGCAAGCTCTCTGAGTTGTAAGATAGGCAAGCCAACGTGGGCTGCAGGGCCCAAGTAGGTAATGAAGGTGGGATACATGTTCGACAGAAACATTTGTTTGAATGGTAACAGCTATTCCATTCCTGTTTCTGTGAGTAGGCCAAAGTAAGCTGAACGAAGCCTATGATAGAAAGCTTGTGGGTGTTCGTCCTGAGCTTGTTTGACCGTGTTAGCCAGTGAGCTATCGTGTTTGCGAGTCGCAGAACCACTGAATTCTAATTTCAAAGCTGTGGCAAGTTTAGCGTAGTCATTTAGCACGTGTTGCTGTTGTAGGCGAATGAACCTCGTCACGTGTCTATTCGACGTTCGCTTCAACAAGTAAACCCTGTCAGAACCCGTAGCGTTCGGGTAGCCACCCAACGCGTCCTCTATGTCAGCTAGGAACGTCTCAGTATCGTTTGGCTGACCTGGAACGGGGTCAAAGGTGGGGAAATTCTTGACGAGTTTGTCAAGGTATTCCGCGCCAAGCGGGCGGAGAGGATTGGCTTCATCATGTGGAGAAATTGGGGCCGAAAGGCCAAGAGGAGAAGCCAAGCTTTGGCTTTGTTGGCCAAGAGGCTCCATGTTACTCAGTGCCGAATGGCCAAGAGGAGAAGACTGAGGGACACATGATGGAGGCAATGTCTGAAACCTATCATCTTCACTCCTTTGAGTACCGGACTCCGGTTGCTTGGATGGGTAGTCATGCTGTAGAGCGTGACCATTCTGGACTTCCTCCAGATGGTACCTAAGGGTGGTCTTCTGCTGCATTGCAGAGTCCACTTGAGCGCTTAGAGTACCAATTTTGGACACGTGAGTGTCACACCTGCTCCTTTCGGTCTCAAACGTATCTGTCATGGTTTGCAGATAGAGGTCTCGAGTACGGAGCGAGAGATTCAGTGATGAGATTTCCTCTGCTTGCTTAGAAATCAATATTTCCATCCTCATCACCTGAGTTCTCTCATCATTCATTTGGTCAGCGACTTCAATAAGTTCTGCTGATTTGTCATCCAACTTAGTCATTGTGTTCATCAACTGATCGTCTTTGGTCTGCAGAATTTTGAGGAGCACCGTGTTATTTTGAGTAACATTCAACAAAACAGCATGCATGTTGTCAAGTTGAGCGCTCCTGTTTGTAGATAACTCTTCAGATTTATCTAGTTTGGCGTGGACATCATCGTATTTAGTTTTGGCTAAATCGAGTTGTTCCTGTAGCATATGATTTTGTTCCTGTAGAAGACGATTTTGTTGAAGAGCTTGTGCTCGTTCATCGTCATAAGTATTTGCAATTACTTTTAATTGTTCCGATTTCAAACGCAGTTCCTCGGCTAGCAGAATGTTTTCATTTCCTGCTTTTGTCAATAGTTGCTCAGTTCTCTCCACCTGTGCCCTCATGTTAGCCATGTCTTGCACGTGCTTCAGCTGTGCACTGTGGTATTGGATCGATGCCAACCTTTGATGGCGATACATAAGTGCTAAAGTGGAGAGAACCGTCACAAAGCCTGTGTTTGATGGTTGATTTTGGAGAGCGTTCGCAATTTCGGCTGTGTTTTCGCTAATGTCATAATTAGGGTTGGTATCCCTGCTGAGGTCAGAGATCGATCCTTTTATGGGTTGAGGTTCACTAATTAGCGGAGTAGTGGTGACCACCTCCTTTGGTAGCTTGCACATTATTAGAAAAATTTAGAGGAAATATTTTCCTATTTTTTTTCAATGTTTGGGTTTGGAATTCATTGGAAGCTGCAAAGACAAGTTTAATCTATTTATAGATGTTGACGAACCATCAGTACTGTACCAGTAATGTGGAAGTTGGATGTGAATGAATTTGCAAAAGCAAATTTAATGAATTAATCAATGCCAATGATTAATCCTACCTGGGTAGGCTATCTGGGTATTAAACTTGAATTAACCTTAGAGGTTGCTTCATCCAGGTTAATATGAGAAGTTTTAAAAGTGTCTCATTTGATTGGAAGAACATTAAGGTATGTTCAACAATTTAACTTATTAAATTGAATGAGATGATAATCCATACAATCTCCATTGATTGGATATCATAAGTGTAAACAGTAGTTCAAATGTTGGGAACACCCCCACTATGGTACACTTCTTCCTTGGGCCGAAGCCACATGGGATTCCCGCTGGGGCGGGACTTCTGTCAGTACTGGATTACTGAATGGGTTTTGCAAAAACCAAATTTTAATGATTGATCAATTTTAATGATAAATCAAACCTGTATAGGGTATTTGGGATTTAAACTTTAATTAACCTGAGGGGTTTATTCATCTAGGTTAATGTGGAAAAAAGATTACAATGTCTCATTTAGAAAACTCATCAATTTGGATATTTTTTTTTTTAAAGATCCACTTGAGAATGTAAATCTGGCAATTTCACTTATTAGTTCAATTGAATAAGACATCGATATCTGTCTGGATATCATGAGTAACGACTTGAGTGTCACCTGACTAATTATTTGAAGTAAAGTACTGGTGACTCTTCAGAGGTGAGTCTGCTGGCACACGTTGAAATCCAACTCAAGTCGGATGAATTACAATGTGGCACAAACAAAATGGCTGTTTTCCCTTTTGTTAGTTTAGCATCTCGAGCAAGCTAATGCTACTTTATGCCTGAAAAATGCTCAACATAGGATTCCCTTGGCAAGGGAAAGGTTTTACTTATAACGTATTATGTTCAAACCCTTTTCGGCGATATTTGACGATGTTTTAACCGGAACTCGCGGTAAACAACAAAATGCACCGTGGTCTACTCGCATCGAAACGCGAGAGACAGAGATATCGCTGGTCAAGCTAATCTCTCCTAAATTTCAATAGGCTGGCTCTTTGTCCTCGCTCGAGAAATTAATAATGACCTAGCCAACACGCGTCTGAAACGCGCGAGGCAGAAATAGCCCCAACCCCAAACGCGCTATTTCTCAGATAGCTTTATCAGCCCTCCTACAGAACTGTATAGGGTATGCTACCCACTGACTACGTCAGAGCACAACACGGAGGCGATTCTCCAGAGCACACACGCACCAATAATTCCGATCTACAATTCCCATAATGTATATAATCAACTTGGTATATTATGTAATCTGCTTTTCAATTTTATATAGGCTGAATCAAAATGAAAGCTTCATCCTATTTTAGATTCCTCGCACGGGGGCTCCATATGTTATCGAAATTACCCAAACGTGCGGCCTAGTTTTAGAGTCCACACAGGATGCACCAAATATGTCTGTTCACACCCTTTTCGGATCATTGAACAATGTTAAATTCTTAGGAAGCAGAGTATACTCTGGGCTAACAGTGGGGAAGGCACTGTAAAATTGGGTTTAATTATTTATTTACTAAATACCTAACTAATCACACAGAATTACAAATACACAGAATACTAATGATGTCATACAGAAAACGACCCGGTGGACGGAACCTGGTTACACAAAGGAAAGGGGGTTGGGCTTGAATGAAATAGCGGGAAGACTTAGGAACAAAGAAACAGCAGCTATGCTATCGTAAATACATTATCTTATGCATTCTAAATTACCGCCCATTTGGAAAAGGAAAATGCAATAAATATTTACTCTGAGCTGCGCTTCGGTAGATTGGTCGTAGATGCTGGCCGGGTTGGCCAACAGATGTTCCTGTAGTGGAAGAATGTCAATGGTGGTAAATTGGATACGTGGTGGTATCTTCGTCTGGTTGTTAGACTGAATCCGTCGTCCGTCCTTTCCTAACCCACGTTAGCAGCGGCTAACTCAACGGCTAGGAAGTATCACTTCTGTAGTGAATAAGCTCAAAGTTCATACCAGTTCATACCATAGCTCACGCCGAGGTTGGCTTAGTTCTGTCCTTTACATGTGTGTGTCCTTCTAACGTAGAGGCTGCAGACCTCCCGTACTGGAACTGGTGAATGTCTTTTCGTCAAAGGCTTATATAGTGGAGAGGGGGGAAGGAGGTGTTTCATCGTTTATAACCCCTGTCTCTTCACAAGGTTGGACCACTGATCGAGCAGGGCACTTTCCTTATGAAAACCCAATTCTCTCATTTGGAAGCTAAAATTACATTTAATCTCCTAACAAACAATTTCAATATCAAACATTTCAATTGCATAACAATTCCATGTGACTCTGATAACTAGAGGGTGTATACTTTCTCAGGTGCAGTTTATGTCGTCCTGTCATCAATCATAATGTCTCAGATAACAATGAACTGACATACATACTCATTACGTTATCAAGCATATTTCCAACTGGTTTTATTATCAAAATATGGTTCCTTTCCCCATTTGTTTGATGTTCCCAGACTCTCTATATTTAACAGGACAGCAGTCCTTCAGTAGGGTCAGTAAGAGAGGGGAAGGGAGAAAAGTATTTATGTGGGGGGGTCATAAACCTTACCCACAGGCCAACTTCATGACACAGAGATAGAGAGGGATGCCCTGTTAAGTGCAAGAGACTGCTCTCTCAAGCTCCTAACTGTCTCTTCTCTTTAGTTGATCTCTCTCTGTTTTAGTCTCGTCCATTCTCTCTATCTCTCTCCAACTCCTGTCTTCCTCTCATTCTCTCCCTGATTCACTGACGTCTTGTTCTGTAATAGATAGCTCTGCTCTGAGACCTAAGAGCGAGTGAGTACAGATGTCTGCCCACATGCTGCCGGTGGGTTATTGTTTTGGTTTGGGGTCCTGGCGAAGGGCCAGAGGGCTGAGCTGTTTTCTACTCAGGCAGGTAGTGAACAGCCTGATCCCCAGACGGGGTAAACACGGACATTCAATGGAGGACCGGAAGACTTTGATGTCTGTCTGCCTGTAATGCTGCAGACATCTCTCTCTCTCTCTCTCTCTCCCTCTCTCTCTTTCTCCCTCTCTCTCTCTCTCTCTCTCTCTCTCTTTCTCCTTCTTTCTCTCTCTCTCTCTCTCTCTCTCTCTCTCTCTTTCTCCCTCTCTCTCTCTCTCCTCTCTCTCTCTCTCTCCTCTCTCTCTCTCTCTCTCTCTCTCTCTCCGTGTCACAGTGTTTAGTAACATCCCTACTGCTCCTTGTCTCTCTAAAGCTGTTACTGTTAGGCTGTCTGGTGGGTAGCTCTCCCTCTCCTATTTTCTCTATTTTGTTCCACCAAGTTACTATCAAGTTAAAGCAGCAGCTGCTCTTCCTGGGGTCCAGCAAAATGAAGGCAGTTCATACAATTTTAAAAACATTACAATACAATCACAGATTTCACAACACACTGTGTGCCCTCAGGCCTTTACTCCACCACTACCACATATCTACAGTACTAAATCCATGTGTATGTATAGTGCGTATGTTATTGTGTGTGTGTGTGTGTGTGTGTGTGTGTGTGTGTGTGTGTGTGTGTGTGTGTGTGTGTGTGTGTGTGTGTGTGTGTGTGTGTGTGTATGCATGTGTCTGTGCCAGTGTTTGTGTTACCATGCCTGTGAGGCTGCCGACACCTCTCCCTCTGCTACCATGTCCCTCCAGATTGGAAAACACAGAAAGGGTAGGCGCTAATGGAACGAGTGAGTAGCTTTCTTCGGACTGGGCTTTTCTCTTTCATTTTGTTTTTCCCAGTGTAAATTTAGACACATTATTCTCTGTGGCAACTACAGTATGAACCTGTCTCACACTGCAGATGTAGGCTCTTTGACTCACATCAACCAGCAATAATGTCATTATCCCACTCATCTAGCCCTATCCCTACCTCCCTCTCCATCTCTCCATCTCCCTTCCCTCTCCCTTTCTCTCTCACTCATCTAGCCCTATCCCTACCTCCCTCTCCATCTCTCCATCTCCCTTCCCTCTCCCTTTCTCTCTCACTCATCTAGCCCTATCCCCTACCTCCCTCTCCATCTCTCCATCTCCCTTCCCTCTCCCTTTCTCTCTCACTCATCTAGCCCTATCCCCTACCTCCCTCTCCATCTCTCCATCTCCCTTCCCTCTCCCTTTCTCTCTCACTCATCTAGCCCTATCCCCTACCTCCCTCTCCATCTCTCCATCTCCCTTCCCTCTCCCTTTCTCTCTCACTCATCTAGCCCTATCCCTACCTCCCTCTCCATCTCTCCATCTCCCTTCCCTCTCCCTTTCTCTCTCACTCATCTAGCCCTATCCCTACCTCCCTCTCCATCTCTCCATCTCTCCATCTCCCTTCCCTCTCCCTTTCTCTCTCACTCATCTAGCCCTATCCCTACCTCCCTCTCCATCTCTCCATCTCCCTTCCCTCTCCCTTTCTCTCTCACTCATCTAGCCCTATCCCCTACCTCCCTCTCCATCTCTCCATCTCAATCATTTATCTCTGATAGTCCACAGCTGCTTCCACAATCACCCATCTCCACATTACAAAAGACCAACCTCTCCCTCTCAGGTCATGACATCGCTCTGTTGTCAAGGCCTACCTCTGTGGGTGAACAGACAGCCAACCAGACACACACACACACACACTCTCTCTCTCTCTCTCTCTCTCTCTCTCATAGGAGCTCTATTGTCAGACTGAGCTAAATCCTCTCTTTCAGACACTCACCTCAGCTGCCCTACAAAGACAATACCTCTAAGTGTGTGTGTGTGTGTGTGTGTGTGTGTGTGTGTGTGTGTGTGTGTGTGTGTGTGTGTGTGTGTGTGTGTGTGTGTGTGTGTACCTCTCCTCTGCTAGGATGCACTGAAGAACACATTTCAGCTAGGATGAAAATAATACATGCTTTTAAATGGGGCTCAATCTCCTCAGCTAGAACAAGCCAGAGCACAGAACCATTCACCTCCTGAGCTGTGGGGAGGGAGAGAGAAGGAGCTAAAGAGAAGGATAGTACGAGAGAAGTAGAGGGAGAAAAACGGAGCGGGAGGGAGGAAGAAATGGAGGAAGAGAAGAGAGTCAGAGAGAAGGAGAAGGAAAGAGAGGAAGAGGCCTAGTTTAAACCCCTCATTGTGCTCTTCAAGGCTGAGTAGTGTGCAGACAGAGCGAGAGAATAGAATGAACCGATTTTAACCTCTGTGAAAGAAGAGAGAAGGTGAATGTCAGCACACAGAAATCTCAGCTGCTCGAGCCTAAGCCCAGTACCCCAGTAATTTAAGATTGACGGCGGCCTCTTTTAGAGAATAGCCGTAAGGACCCTCACCCCCTACCAGCAACGCCCACTCAGGCCCTGATGCATTGTGGGTATAGAACCTATACCCTGCTCAACAATGCATCAAGTCTGCTGGTAATGCCCTCACAGTCACCCACCTAATCCTCTCCTCTAGTCGTACCTTCCTCTCTTCATATCTCTCTCCTGACCCTTGTCTTTTCATCCATCTCTCCTCCTAAAAAAGCCCCATGTCTACGTAATTGTGACAATGGTTCCAGCTACATTTATTATGAAGTGAGATATTTCTAACAGCCAGTTTTTCTCTCGTTTGTCCGACAGCACCTACAGAACCCGGCTAACTTCCACACAGCAGCAACAGAGCTGCTGGACTGGTGCGGAGATCCCCGAGCCTTTCAGAGACCCTTTGAACAAAGCCTCATGGGATGCCTAACGGTAAGAAGACCCGCGCTGACCGTCTCAGCCAATCACAAGTCTCCATTACGGCTACAAACCAATCACACACCTCTGTTGGTTGTGTCAGCCAATCACAGCTCTCCGTTAGGGCTACGAACCAATTACATCCCTCTGTGTGTTGTGTCAACCAATCACAGCCCTCTGTTATGGTTATGGGCCAATCACATCCACCCCCGTTCCCATGTCAACCGATCACAACCCTCAGTTATGGTTACTGTTACTGTTAGCGACGGCGAAGTGAAGCAGCTGCTCAGGCCTTCAGGGGCATGTGACCGAGGTTAAAGCCCCAGTCACGCTTCACTGTCTGCACACACACACACACACACACACACACACACACACACACACACACACACACACACACACACACACACTGAGGGATTATTTAAAATACTATTTGAAGAGGTAGGGTTTCAGATGTTTTCAGAAGATGGGCAGGGACTCTGCTGTCCTAGCTTCAGGGTGAAGCTGGTCCCACCATTGGGATGCCAGGACAGAGAAGAGCTTGGACTGGGCTGAGCGGGAGCTGCCCTCTCATAGGGGTTTGAGGGGGAGGGCCAAGAGACCAGAGGTGGCAGAATGTAGTGCTCGGGTTGGGGTGTAGGGTTTGAGTATAGCCTGAAGGTAGGAAGGGGTAGTCCCTCTTGCTGCTCCGTAGGAAAGTTCCATGGTCTTGTAGTGGATGCGAGCTTCGACTGGAAGCCAGTGGAGTGTGTGGAGGAGCGGGTGACATGGGAGAACACTAGGAGGGCTGCAGCACTCTGGATGAGTTGCAGGGGTTTGATGGCACAAACCATCGGCGAATTGCAGTAGTCCAGACGGGAGATGAAAAGTTTAAAATGTTAATGTCACGTGTGCTATTACAGGGAAATGCCTTTCTTGCAAGCTCGAAACCCAACAATGCAATAATCGATATCAATGTAGAACTAAAAAATAACATAAGGTAGATCAAAACACGATAAATAAAATAAGAAATAAGAAGAACATGAGAAAGTACTGAACAAAAATATAAACGCAACATCCAACAATTTCGAAGATTTTATTGAGTTACAGTTCATATACTGAAATCAGTCAATTGAAATAAATTCATTAGCTTCTAATCTATGGATTTCACATGACTGGGAATACAGATATGCATCTGTTGGTCACAGATACTGAATCTTAAAAAAAGGTAGGGGTGTGGATCAGAAAACCTTCGAAGAGGTGCAAATATTTTTTTATCATACCTTTATTTAACTAGGCAAGTCAGTTAATTAAGAACAAACTCTTTTTTACAATAATGGCCTAGGAACAGTGGGTTAACTGCCTTGTTCGGGGGCAGAACAACAGATTTTTACCTTGTCAGCTCAGGGATTCGATCCAGCAACCTTTCGGTTACTAGTCCAACGCTCTAACCACTAGGCTACCTGCCGCCCAAATTATGATTAGAACTACATTGATTTGAGGTTCACTTATATTGTGAGTAGTGCCTTTCCTCAGCCACAGTGTGTTATATGTGCAAAAGTACGATCTCACAACTCGATGAAACCTTCACTCTTGCGCAGACATTTAGAAACAAACAAAAAGCCACGGGAGTTTTTTGAGCGAGAATTAAGACGACTTTCAAGGAGTAAGACAAGTATAAAAGCAACAGATACCATTAACAAGAAGGGGCTAGAAGCATCTTATATGGTGAGCTACCGAGTGTCTAGGACAGGCAAGCCCCATACTATAGTGGAGGACTTAATTCTTCCTGCGGCCGAGGATATGGCTGGGACAATGCTGGGGGAAAAGGCCAAAAAAACTATACAGACAATGTCTTCATCAAACCACACTGTTTCACAATGCATCAGTGACATGCCAGGAGATGTTTTAAAACAATTACTGCTTCGCATAAAAGGCAGTGAATTCTATGCGTTACAGCTGGATGAGTCAACAGATGTGGCGGGCCTGGCGCAGCTCCTGGTATATGTCCGTTACGTTTATGGGGGGTTCAATTAAGGAAGACATCCTCTTCTGCAAATCACTGGAAACCAGGACAACAGGAGAGGATATTTTTAAAGTACTGGACAGCTTTGTGACATCAAACTTTGGTGGTAAAGATGTGTTGGTATCTGTACTGATGGCGCAAAAGCCATGACAGGGAGACATAGTGGAGTGGTAACCCGCATGTGCAAGCAGTTGCTCCCGACGCCACTAGGGTACACTGCAGCATCCACCGAGAGGCTCTTGCTGCCAAGGGAATGCCTGACAGCTTGAAATACATTTTGGACACTACAGTGAAAATGGTTAACTTTGTTAAAGCAAGGCCCCTGAACTCTCGTGTATTTTCTGCACTATGCAATGATATGGGCAGCGACCATGTAACACTTTTACAACATACAGAAGTGCGCTGGTTATCAAGGGGCAAAGTATTGACACGTTTTTTTAAATTGAGAGACGAACTTAAAGTTCTTTACTGACCATAATTTTCACTTGTCTGACCGCTTGCATGATGACGAGTTTCTCACACGACTGGCCTATCTGGGTGATGTTTTTTCCCCTCACCTGAATGATCTGAATCTAGGATTACAGAAACTCTCCGCAACTATATTCAATGTGCAGGACAAAATTGAGGCTATGATTAAGAAGTTGGAGCTCTTCTCTGTCTGCATTAACAAGGACAACACACAGGTCTTTCCATCATTGTATGATTGTTTTGTGTGCAAATGAACTCAAGCTTACGGACAATGTCAAATGTGATATAGCGAAGCACATGAGTGAGTTGTGTGCGCAATTATGCAGGTACTTTCCCAAAACAAAAGACACAAACAACTGGATTTGTTATCCCTATCATGCCCTGCCTCCAATCCACTTACCGATATCTGAACAAGAGAGCCTCATCGAAATTGCAAGAAGCTGTTCTGTGAAAATGGAATTTAATCAGAAGCCACTGCCAGATTTCTGGATTGGGCTGCGCTCAGAGTATCCTGCCTTGGCAAATCGCGCTGTTAAGACACTGATGCCCTTTGCAACCACGTACCTATGTGAGAGTGGATTCTCGGCCCTCACTAGCATGAAAACTAAATACAGGCACAGACTGTGTGTGGAAGATTGTACAGAGACTCTCTCCAATACAACCCAACATTGCAGAGTTATGTGCATCCTTTCAAGTACACCCTTCTCATTAACCTGTGGTGAGTTATAAACAATTTTCGATGAACAAATAAAGTTTTATATGTAAGATGGCTAAATAAAGAACAAAATGATTGATTATTATTATATTATTATTTGTGCCCTGGTCCTATAAGAGCTCTTTGTCACTTCCCACGAGCCGAGTTGTGACAAAAACTCACATTCTTATGTGTCACGTGTGCTCCCTCTCCGGCCTCTATGTCACCAGGCTGTTCGTTAGGGCGCACACCTGTCACCAGTGTTAGGCGCATAATGACACTCACCTGGACTCCATCGCCACCTTGATTACCTGCCCTCTGTTCCTGTTTCATGTCGGCGCGCTGTTTGTGTTTCTTGTTTATTTATTTATTAAATGTTTTCACTCCCTGAACTTGTTTCCTGACTCTCAGCGCACTCGTTACATTATGTTTAATAAATGTATTGTATAGGGTGTGTGTGGCAGGCTTACAATGATGACAAAAACAACATTTGAGAGTGCGCTGACCGTGGTGCTAGAGAGGGTACGCAGCTGGAGGTTGAATTTCTGAAGGGGTACGGGACTATAAAAAGTTTGGGAACCACTGCTCTAAAACAACGTTGGAGGTGGCTTATGGTAGAGAAATTAAATTAAATTAACAAGCTGGCAACAGCTCTGGTGGACATTCCTGCAGTCAGCAAACTAATTGCATGCTCCCTCAAAACTTGAGACATCTGTGGCATTGTGTTGTGTGACAAAACTGCACATTTTAGAGTGGCCTTTTATTGTCCCCAGCACAAGATGCACCTGTGTAATGATCACGCTGTTTAATCAGCTTCTTGATATGCCACACCTGTCAGATGGATGGATTATTTTGACAAAGGAGAAATGCTCACCAGCAGGGATGTAAACAAATTTATGGAAAAAAATTGAAAGAAATTGTCACGGTTGTCTGAAGAATGGGACCAAGGCGCAGCGTGTGTATCGTTCCACATTTTATTTTAACTGTGAAACTATGCAAGACATACAAATAAACTCATAAACAAACAACAAACCATGATGAAGAGGTGCAACATACACTTACTCAAAATAATCTCCCACAAAACCTAGTGGGAAAACCAACAACTTAAATATGATCCCCAATTAGAGACAACGATGACCAGCTGACTCTAATTGGAGATCATCCCAAAAAACAACAACATAGAAATACAGAAACTAGACAAAACCCCCAACATAGCAATAAATAAACTAGACAAAACCCCCTGTCACGGCCTGACCTACTCTACCATAGAAAATAAAAGCTTTCTATGGTCAGAACGTGACAGAAATACGTTTTTTGTGCGTATGGAACATTTCTGGGATCTTTTATTTCAGCTCATGAAACATGGGACCAACACTTTACATGTTGCCTTTATATTTTTGTTCAGTGTATATGCAGGGTCAGTTCCAATACCATATTTCCAATGTGCAGGGAAAGTGGAGCGATAGTAGAGCATGAACCTGCAGGAGCGAGTCACTGTTTTGATGTTTGCAGAGAACGACAGGCTGTTTGCTAGGGTCACGCCAAGGTTCTTTGCACTCTGGGAGGGTGCAGGCCACACTGTTACGGAGAAGTCTTGGAGCGTGCAGGCCTTCCCCGGGAGGAAGAGCACAAATTGAGAGAGACGTTTTTTTTACAGAATATCTGAATGTTGTCTTAAACTGAAGGGATAGCATCTGTAGGCCTAGTGTGTGTAGAGTGTGTAGTGTAAATGGACAAACTCATCATTCTGTAAGTCACTTTTAAAGCTTCTTAAAGCTGGGTCAAGTACAAGTGTTGGTTTAGGATTACTTTTTTTGCTCTAGTTTCCACTCGTTTTTAATTTTTTTAATCTAAACATTACTCAGTCTATAGGTTGAGTAGATGATCAAGGTTAGCAAATCTGTGCCGAGCTTTACTCAGATCGAGCCTTCTGAACACATCTTAGGACAGTGTTTTTTCTAGGACAGTGGTGATGCGGAAGCAGTAGTCTCTCTACAGACGGGTTGCTTCCGGCAGTGTAGTACCAATGCTCCAGCTTAACCGTCTGTAGAAGTTCCAGCAGTTGAGACGGAGAGGACGATTCGGAAATGGGAAGCATGTCACCCGGTAACGTCACTGGCGTATCCGCTTGTTGCCCCTAGCTACACATGAGCACAATTCCTGCTCGCATTTCAAGCCCCGACAACCCAAACTCGTAATTTGTTGGGAGTTGTCTGTCTCCCCAGATTTTTTCTCCCTTTCGAAATGTCAGAGAGAAGCCGACATCCTCCCCATACCTTGTGCTGTTGCCTAACTTACAATGCTCCAAGGTCTGGTATATCCAAGACAACGGAAGCAGTCTGACAACTAAATCTGTGAGTTTACTGAATCATCTGATGACTGTGGTTTTTAACAGATGCTCAAACAATGTTCCTGCTGATCTTTTCATTTCCCGTCTGTGTGCGCGTGCTACAATAAATTCAACAAGGCTTTTTACATCATGGTTCACCTCATAAACCTGTTCCAGCATAATCTCATTCTAGGAACCCAGAGCCAAATATCACATTATTCGATAACAGAACATCAGGGTTAGGAGGTTAGTGGGACACAAGCATTTCCTAGTTTAGCAGGCATAAGATTAGAACTGTTTGCTAAGGAGAGTCGAGGTACTTTCTATCGTGCTTTCATGATAAATGGCAGACATGGAACAAACATATTGTAGTGAAAAGTAGTTCACTATATAGGGAATGGGGTGCCATTTTGGGATGCACGTTACCTGTCCCACTGGTCTCTCTTAGATCTGAAATATTCAAAAGCTCAAACAGTGAAAGTTTTGATTAGCTTCCACACAAATACTCCTGAATATGTTGCAGATAGTTACTAACTGTGTTGATAATTCTGTGGTTGCTCACTGAGTAGTGTTCTGGTTACTTATCGATTGTTCTCTAACTTTCTCTCTCCCGTCTCCCTTCTATATCTTACGCTCCCTCTTTATTCCCCCCCCCTCTCTCTCTCTCTCTCCCTCTCTCTCTCTCTCTCTCTCTCTACCTCTCTCTCCCTCTCTCTCTCTCTCTCTCTCTCTCTCCCTCTCTACCTCTCTCTCTCCCTCTCTCTCTCTCTCTCTCTCTCTCCCTCTCTCTCTCTCTCTACCTCTCTCTCCCTCTCTCTCTCTCTCTCTCCCTCTCCCTCTCTCTCTCTCTCTCTCTCTCTCTCTCTCTCTCTCCCTCTTCCTCCCCCTCCTTCATCCCTTTCTTCTTTCTATCCCTCCCTCTAGGTGGTGAGTCGTGTGGCAGCCCAACAAGGCTTTGACCTGGACCTAGGCTACAGGCTGCTGGCTGTGTGTGCTGCTAACAGAGACAAGTTCACGCCCAAGTCTGCAGGTAAGAGACGCTGCAAAATTACTGACTAAATACCAGGCAAATATCAGGGTCGTGTTCATTAGGGCATGCAATAGAAAAAGTTTTGCAACGTTTCTCATTGGACAGATGCAGGTCGTCACCTCCTGTTGCATTTTGTTTTCTTCTGTTTGGTGCCAAATGTACCCAGGTGAAACAGGACTGTAAAATAAAGTGGTACCCGCACCATGATGAAGTGCAGGCTAGGAAGTCACTGTATGAGACACAGCTACTGTTGAACACCCCAGGCCCAACGTTTCAATCTTTTAGGAGGCCTTTTGTGTGAATTGTTCTCAGTCCGAGTTCCTAAAGTAGATTATTGCATTTACTGTACAGTTGAAGTCGGAAGTTTACATACACCTTAGCCAAATACATTTAAACTCAGTTTTTCACAATTCCCAACATTAAATCCAAGTAAAAATTCCCAGTCTTAGGTCAGTTAGGATCACCACTTTATTTTAAGAATGTGAAATGTCAGAATAAAAGTGGAGAGAATGATTTATTTCAGCTTTTATTTCTATCATCACATTCCCAGTGGGTCAGAAGTTTACAAACACTCAATTAGTATTTGGTAGCATTGCCTTTAAATTGTTTAACTTGGGTCAAACGTTTTAGGTAGCCTTCCACAAGCTTCCCACAATAAGTTGGGTGAATTTTGGCCCATTCCTCCTGACAGACCTGGTGTAACTGAGTCAGGTATATAGGCCTCCTTGCTCGCACACGCTTTTTCAGTTCTGCCCAAAGATTTTCTATAGGATTGAGGTCAGGGCTTTGTGATGGCCACTCCAGTACCTTGACTTTGTTGTCCTTAAGCCATTTTGCCACAACTTTGGAAGTATGCTTGGGGTCATTGTCCATTTGGAAGACCCATTTGAGACCAAGCTTTAACTTCCTGACTGATGTCTTGAGATGTTGCTTCAATATATCCACATAATTGTCCTGCCTCATGATGCCATCTATTGTGGATATAGATACTTTTGCACCTGTTTCCTCCAGCATCTTCACAAGGTCCTTTGCTGTTATTCTGGGATTGATTTGCACTTTTCGCACCAAAGTACGTTACTCTTTAGGAGACAGAACACGTCTCCTTCCTGAGAAGACCTCAGAAAAAAAATTGTAGACCTCCACAAGTCTGGTTCATCCTTGGGAACAATTTCCAAAAACCTGAAGGTACCACTTTCATCTGTACAAACAATAGTACGCAAGTATAAACACCATGGGACTACGCAGCCGGCTGATTTCTTTTGATTTCCCCATGATGTCAAGCAGAGACAGTGAGTTTGAAGGTAGGCCTTGAAATACATCCACAGGTGCACCTCCAATTGACTCAAATTATGTCAATTAGCTTATCAGAAGCTTCTAAAGCCATGGCATAATTTTCTGGAATTTTCCAAGCTGTTTAAAGGCACAGTCAACTTAGTGTATGTGAACTTCTGACCCACTGGAATTGTGATGCATTGAATTATAAGTGAAATAATCTGTAAACAATTGTTGGAAAAATGACTTGTGTCATGCACAAAGTAGATGTCCTAACCGACTTGCCAAAACTATAGTTTGTTAACAAGAAATTTGTGGAGTGGTTGAAAAACGAGTTTTAAGGACTCCAACCTAAGTGTATGTAAACTTCCGACTTCAACTGTATCTATAAGGTTGTCTGATCACATCCTGGTCACAGAAATGGGATGCAAGTTTTAAACAGAGCTCTGTGGGCCCTTGTCAAAAGAGGTGCACTTTGTAGGGAATAAGGTGCTTTTTGGAACATAACCATGGTCATATTTTAGGGCTTCTGTGGTTTTGTTTGTTTCTGCCTTCTTTAACCTGCTTGTACAGTATCTCAGACATGACGTATGGCCAGAGTACATTATAACAGAGAGTATTTATAGTAGCTATTAATCTTTAATGTGCCATTGAGAAGAGCTGTCCGGATGGCAGGCAGCCTCACAGAAAACAGTCAACTCGACAGTCTCTACACACACACACGCACGCACACGAACACACACACACGCAAACACAAATGTACCCACACGCACACACAGCACACACACACTACAGTAATGCTGTCCTCAGACACTTTACCTTTCAAATCCAATCCCTCCAATCCATACCCCATTCTTCCTCGTAGTGTCCATTTGTCGGAGTGAAATCTGGATAGGCAGGGATGAGGGAGAGAGAGAGAGATGGATGGATGGGTGGAGAGGTAGAGAAAGCCTGACAAAGCCATAACTGGTCAGAATAAAGATAAACGGATGGTTGAAAGAACTTTGAGTAACCATGAATTTGATTGGCTTGTTTTTGTGGTAAATATTTGGGATTAAGGCATTAAGTGCTAGCATGTACAGTTGAAGTCGGAAGTTTACATACACTTAGGTTGGCGTCATTAAAACTTGTTTTTCAACCACTCCACAAATTTCTTGTTAACAAACTATTGTTTTGGCAAGTCGGTTAGGACATCTACTTTGTGCATGACACAAGTAATATTTCCAACAATTGTTTACAGACAGATTATTTCACTTATAATTCACTGTATCACAATTCCAGTGGGTCAGAAGTTTACATACACTAAGTTGACTGTGCCTTTAAACAGCTTGGAGAATTCCCGTAAATGATGTCATAGCTTTAGAAGCTTCTGACAGGCTAATTGATATAATTTGAGTCAATTGGAGGTGTACCTGTGGATGTATTTCAAGACCTACCTTCAAACTCAGTGCCTCTTTGCTTGACATCATGGGAAAATCAAAAGAAATCAGCCAAGACCTCAGAAAAAAATGGTATACCTTCACAAGTCTGGTTCATCCTTGGGAGCAATTTCCAAATGCCTGAAGGTACCACGTTCATCTGTACAAACAATAGTACGCAAGTATAAACACCATGGGACCACGCTATCGTCATACCGCTCAGGAAGGAGATGCGTTCTGTCTCCTAGAGATTAACGTACTTTGGTGCGAAAAGTGCAAATCAATCCCAGAATAACAGCAAAGGACCTTGTGAAGATGCTGGAGGAAACAGGTGCAAAAGTATCTATATCCACAGTAAAACTAGTCCTATATCGACATAACCTGAAAGGCTGCTCAGCAAGGAAGAAGTCACTGCTCCAAAACCGCCATAAAATATCCAGACTACGGTTTGCAACTGCACATGGGGACAAATATTGTACTTTTTTGGAGAAATGTCCTCTGGTCTGATGAAACAAAAATATAACTGTTTGGCCGTAATGACCATCGTTATGTTTGGAGGGAAAGGGGGGAGGCTTGCAAGCCGAAGAACACCATCCCAACCGTGTAGCACGGGGTGGCAGCATCATGTTGTGGAGGTGCTTTGCTGCAGGAGGGAACAGGTGCACTTTACAAAATAGATGGCATCATGAGGCAGGACAATTATGTGGATATATTGAAGCAACATCTCGAGACATCAGTCAGGAAGTTAAAGCTTTGTCGTAAATGGGTCTTCCAAATGGACAATGACCCCAAGAATACTTCCAAAGGTGTGGCAAAATGGCTTAAGGACAACAAAGTCAAGGTATTGGTGTGGCCATCACAAAGCCCTGACCTCAATCCTATAGAAAATTTGTGGGCAGAACTGAAAAAGCGTGTGCGAGCAAGGAGGCCTACAAACCTGACTCAGTTACACCAGGTATGTCAGGAGGAATGGGCCAAAATTCACCAAACTTATTGTGGGAAGCTTGTGGAAGGCTACCCGAAACGTTTGTCCCAAGTTAAACAATTTAAAGGCAATGCTACCAAATACTAATTGAGTGTATGTAAACTTCTGACCCACTGGGAATGTGATGAAAGAAATAAAAGCTGAAATGAATCATTCTCTCTACTATTATTCTGACATTTCACATTCTTAAAATAAAGTGGTGATCCTAACTGACCTAAGACAGGGAATTGTTACTTGGATTAAATGTTGGGAATTGTGAAAAACTGAGTCTAAATGTATTTATATGTGTACACACAACAGAATTACATTTCTCCATTTCATCTCTCATGTCTCAGTGCTCATCCGTAGAGAACATTTTCAAAATCAACTGTTTCTATTCTTTCTTCTCTTGAAATAGTATAATTCCTTAGTGGTTGATCCACCTATTAGAAGAACCCAAGCACACAGACAGACAGACAGACAGGCAGACGTTAGTTCATATGGCTAGATCTATTCCCTTCACCTGTTTCTGTACTGATGGTATAATGTGACTGTCGTCCAGGGCTCAAGTTGAACTGTGTTGTCTGTATGACAGTTCAAATCATCTCCAGGCCTTGTGATGGCTCTGGAATCTTGTTAAAAGAATCCAGCCTGGACCTGGGCCCGATGCATCCCAAATGGCCCCCTATGCGCTATGGGCCCTGGTCAAAAGTGCTACAGTGAATAAGGCTCCATTTTGGACACAAACTAAAATGTGGGTTCAGGGGAATAGGTGGTGGGCTGAAGCCTTAAAACACGAAGTTGATCGATCCCCGTCGAGGGAGGAGCAGAGTTTTTGTACATGACAGTAAACCATTCTTATGACTATAAGATTTGTATGCACCTTCATTTCTTGCACATTTTTTCTCATAAAAGATATATTTCAACACACGGCCGCTCAGGCAAATTTGCTAAACAACTTAACTTGGAACCAATCAGAACTCCCGTACATACCCCTCGTGATGAAGGCAGCCAATGTACGGCTTCAATCTACGATGTAAACACAGCTTCATGTAAAAACACGAGCTGCTGTCTGATGAAGAGGAACCGATATAGCTAGCTCCCCAAATGAAATAAGATAAATATCTGTTTTGAGGGCACTTGAAATATGCAGCATGCAATATGAATTGTCTTGATCATATGAAGAGGTAACTCCATTGATCATTTAGACAATTTATTGAAAGCTAGCCAATGTTACAGTTTGACTAGCCTAGCCAGCTACTGTTAATGGCATTTTGTGTTTCATTAGCTAGCTATCGCTCTGTCAGAGAATTCAATTGTTGAGTCATGTTTTGGCATGATTATATTTCTCATTTCAATTAACTAGCTGCAGGCTTAAAATGAACATTCAATCAGACACTTTGCAAAGAAACCCAAATCAGAGCATGTTGATAGAAAGATGTGTGCCTGTCATGTATGTTAGAATGGAGGTTTAAAAATGACAGTTGCATATCGATATTAGCCAATACATATGGCATAGCCTACACGAACAGTGCCTTCAGAATGTTTTCATACCCTTTGACTTATTCCACAATTTGTTGTGTTACAGCCTGAATTCAAAATTGATTAAATGTTTGTTGTTTTGGTAACACTTTACTTGACACTTAGTTTCATAACACTTTATGATATGGTCATAACCATGTCATAATATGTCATAACAGCTGACATAACTTGTTATAATCTGACATAATATGGTCATAACACTGTCATGACCCATATGTTTACACCTGATGTGACATATGTTGCATTATTTTATGTCTGGTTATGACACCTACATTTCCCTGCCAAGAAGTTTCCTTTCATTCTAAAGTTTGTAATGAAGTCATGTTTTTACACTTCATGACACTATCAAGCAGCATTATGACCACTTGTGTCGCTTTACTTGGACTAAGGAAATACACTTTATGATACTGTCAAGAAGCATTATGACCATCAGAGTCATATAAGGCATATAGGCCTATCACGCACTTGCCCTTATATCAGTCGTCAATCAAAAAGAGGGTGTCTTGTCCTGCTCCTGAAATCTGTTCCTGCATTCATCCCAGTCATCAGCAACAGAGCATTGGGGTATGTGCATGTCTGACATCAGTGTGTGTGCAATTACAATGTTAATTCAACACGGTCAATTTCAGAAAATGTTATAAAACATAAAAATACAGTTGACAAGTAGTCTATGGTGTAATAGAATGTTTTGCCTTGTGTGGAAGGGTTTTGTGGGTTTTAACACTCTTATGTAGGTGTCATAACCATACATAAAATAGCTACCATGGTAGATTTTGTGAGTTTTGACACTTATGTAGCTGTCATAACTAGCCATGAAATAACGCAATATATGATATATGTCACAGGTCTAAATATATGTGTCACCGTGTTATGCCCATATTATGACAGGTTATGACAAGTTATGTCAGCTGTTATGATGTATTGTGACATGGTTATGGCCGTGTCTTAACATTTTACTACGCTAGGTATCAAGTAAAGTGTAAAAAAAAAAAATTGCACCCATCTACACACAGTACCCCATTATGACAAAGTGAAAACTTATTTTTATAAATCTTTGCAAATTTATTGAAAATGAAATACAGAAATATCTCATTCACAGTACATAAGTATTCACACCCCTTTGCTATGACACTCCAAATTTAGCTCAGATGCATCCAATTTACTTTGATCATCCTTGAGATGTAACTACAACTTCATTGGAGTCCACCTGTGCCCAATTCAATTGTTTGGACATGATTTAGAAAGAAACACACCTGTCTATATAAGGACCCACAGTTGACAGTGCATGTCAGAGCAGAAAATATACCATGATGTCCAAAGAACTGTCCATAGATCTCCGAGATGGAATTGTGATGAGGCACATATCTGGGGAAGGGTATAAAACAATTTCTAGAGTGTTGAGAGTTTCCAAGAGCACAGAGGTCTCCATCATTGGGAAATATATATCTTTTTTTATTACTCAGACTCTGCCTAGAGCTGGCTGTCCGACCAAACTGAGCAACCGGGCAAGAAGGACCTTGGTCAGGGAGGTGACCAAGAACCCAATGACCACTCTGACAGAACTACAGAGTTCCTTGGCTGAGATGGATTCTATCACGCCCAGAAACCTGCTCCTTTTACTCTCTGTTCCGGATGTACTAGACGACCAGTTCTTATAGCCTTTAGCCGTACCCTTATCCTCCTCCTCCTCTGTTCCTCTGGTGATGTAGAGGTTAATCCAGGTCCTGCAGTGCCTAGCTCCACTCTTATTCCCCAGGTGCTCTCATTTGTTGACTTCTGTAACCGTAAAAGCCTTGGTTTCATGCATGTTAACATTAGAAGCCTCCTCCCTAAGTTTGTTTTATTCACTGCTTTAGCACACTCTGCCAACCCGGATGTCCTAGCCGTGTCTGAATCCTGGCTTAGGAAGACCACAAAAAATTCTGAAATTTCCATCCCGAACTATAACATTTTCTGACAAGATAGAACTGCCAAAGGGGGCGGAGTTGCAATCTACTGCAGAGATAGCCTGCAGAGTTCTGTCTTACTATCCAGGTCTGTACCCAAACAATTCGAGCTTCTACATTTAAAAATCCCTGTGGCTCAGTTGGTAGAGCATGGTGTATGCAATACCAGCATAGTGTGTGCAACGCCAGGGTTGTGGGTTCGATTCCCACGGGGGGCCAGTACAAAAAAATATATATATATAAATAAATAAATAAAAATGCACGAAATTAAATGTATGAATTCACTACTGTAAATTGCTCTGGATAAGAGTGTCTGCTAAATGACTAAAATGTAAAATGTGAAAATCCACCTTTCCAGAAACAAGTCTCTCACTGTTGCCGCTTGCTATAGACCACCCTCTGCCCCCCAGCTGTGCTCTGGACACCATATGTGAACTGATTGCCCCCCCATCTATCTTCAGAGCTCATGCTGCTAGGTGACCTAAACTGGGACATGCTTAACACCCTGGCCATCCTACAATCTAAGCTTCATGCCCTCAATCCCACACAAATTATCAATGAACCTACCAGGTACAACCCCAAAGCTGTAAACACGGGCACCCTCATAGATATCATCCTTACCAACTTGCCCTCCATATACACCTCTGCTGTTTTCAACCAAGATCTCAGCGATCATTGCCTGCATCCGTAATGGGTCTGCGGTCAAACGACCACCCCTCATCACTGTCAAACGCTCCCTAAAACACTTCAGCGAGCAGGCCTTTCTAATCGACCTGGCCCGGATATCCTGGAAGGATATTGACCTCATCCCGTCAGTAGAGGATGCCTGATTATTCTTTAAAACGGATCCTCACCATCTTAAATAAGCATGCCCCATTCAAAAAATGTAGAACCAGAAACAGATATAGCCCTTGGTTCTCTCCAGACCTGACTGCACTTGACCAGCACAAAAACATACTGTGGCAATCTGCATTAGCATCAAATAGCCCCCGTGATATGCAACTTTTCAGGAAAGTTAGGAACCAATATACACAGGCAGTTAGGAAAGCTAAGGCTAGCTTTTTCAAGCATAAATTTGCATGCTGTAGCACAAACTCAAAAAAGTTCTGGGACACTGTAAAGTCCATGGAGAATAAGAGCACCTCCTCCCAGCAGCCCACAGCAATGAGGCTAGAAAACACTGTCACCACCGATAAATCCACTATAATTGAGAATTTCAATAAACATTTTTCTACGGCTGGTCATGCTTTCCACCTGGCTACCCCTACCCTGGTCAACAGCCCTGCACCTCCAACAGCAATTCGCCCATCCTCCCCCATTTCTCCTTCACCCAAATCCAGATAGCTGATGTTCTGAAAGAGCTGCAAAATCTGGACCCCAGTCAAATTAGCCGGGCTAGACAATCTGGACCCTCTCTTTCTAAAATTATCTGCCGAAGTTGTTGCAACCCCTGTTACTAGCCTGTTCAACCTCTCTTTCGTATCGTCTGAGATTCCCAAAGATTGGAAAGCAGCCGCGGTCATCCCCCTCTTCAAAGGGGGAGACACTCTAGACCCAAACTGCTACAGACCTATATCTATCCTACCCTGCCTTTCTAAGGTCTTCGAAAGCCAAGTTAACAAACAGATCACCGACCATTTCGAATCCCACCGTACCTTCTCCGCTATGCAATCTGGTTTCCGAGCTGGTCATGGGTGCACCTCAGCCACGCTCAAGGTCCTAAGCAATATCATAACCGCCATCGATAAGAGACAATACTGTGCAGTCATATTCATCGACCTGGCCAAGGGTTTCGACTCTGTCAATCACCACATTCTTATCGGCAGACTCAACAGCCTTGGTTTCTCAAATGATTGCCTCGCCTGGTTCACCAACTACTTCTCTGATAGAGTTCAGTGTGTCAAATCGGAGGGCCTGTTGTCCGGACCTCTGGCAGTCTCTATGGGGGTGCCACAGGGTTCAATTCTCGGGCCGACTCTCTTCTCTGTATACATCAATGATGTCGCTCTTGCTGCTGGTGATTCTCTGATCCACCTCTATGCAGACGACACCATTCTGTATACTTCTGGCCCTTCTTTGGACACTGTGTTAACTGACCTCCAGACGAGCTTCAATGCCATACAACTCTCCTTCCGTGGCCTCCAACTGCTCTTAAATGCAAGTAAAACTAAATGCATGCGCTTCAAACGATCGCTGCCCGTACCTGCCCACCCATCCAGCATCACTACTCTGGACGGTTCTGATTTAGAATATGTGGACATCTACAAATACCTAGGTGTCTGGTTAGACTGTAAACTCTCCTTCCAGACTCACATTAAGCATCACAAATCCAAAATTAAATCTAGAATCGGCTTCCTATTTCGCAACAAAGCATCCTTCACTCATGCTGCCAAACATAACCTCTTAAAACTGACCATCCTACCGATCCTCGACCTCGGCAATGTCATTTACAAAATAGCCTCCAACACTCTACTCAGCAAACTGGATGCAGTCTATCACAGTGCCATCCGTTTTATCACCAAAGCCCCATATACCACCCACCACTGCGACCTGTATGCTCTTGTTGGCTGGCCCTCGCTTCATACTCATCGTCAAAACCACTGGCTCCAGGTCATCTACAAGTCTTTGCTAGGTAAAACCCCGCCTTATCTCAGCTTACTGGTCACCATAGCAGCACCCACCCGTAGCACGCGCTCCAGCAGGTATATCTCACTGGTCACCCCCAAAGCCAGTTGCTCCTTTGGCCGCCTTTCTTTCCAGTTCTCTGCTGCCAATGACTGGAACGAACTGCAAAAATCACTGAAGCTGGAGACACGTCTCCCTCACTAGCTTTAATCACCAGCTGTCAGAGCAGCTCACAGATCACTGCACCTGTACATAGGCCATCTGTAATTAGCCCATCCAACTACCTCATCCCCATACTGTATTTATTTATTGATCTTGCTCCTTTGCACCCAAGTATCTCTACTTGCACATTCATCTTCTGCACATCTACCATTCCAGTGTTTAATTGCTATTTTATAATTACTTTGCCACCATGGCCTATTTATTGCCTTACCTCCCTTATCTTACTTCATTTGCACACAATGTATATAGACTTTTGTTTTTCTACGGTATTATTGACTGTGTGTTTGTTTATTCCATGTGTAACTCTGTGTTGTTGTATCTGTCAAACTGCTTTGCTTTATCTTGGCCAGGTCGCAGTTGTAAATGAGAACTTGCTCTCAACTAGCCTACCTGGTTAAATAAAGGTGGAGAAAAAAAACAATAGTTTCTACAGCACTTCACCAATCTGAGATTTATGGAAGAGTGGCCAGACGGAAGCCACTCCTGAGAAAAAGGCACAGGACAGAACGCCTGGAGTTTTCCAAAAGGCATGTGAAAGACTCTGAGAGCATAAGACAGAAAATTATGAGGTCTGATGAGGCAAAAATATAACTCTTTGGCCTGAATGCAAAGCGCTATATCTGGAGAAAATTTGCCACAGGTCATCCATCACCTGTCTAACACCATCCCTACCGTGAAGCATGGTGGTGGTAGCATCATGCTATGGGGAAGCTTTTCAGCGGCAGAGACTGGTAAGGATAGAGGGAACAATGAATGGAGCCAAATACAGGCAAATCCTCAATGAGAACCTGCTTCAAAGTACAAGCGATCTTAGACTGGGGTCACCATCCAAAGCCTAATTAATAACTTCACCATGCTCAAAGGGATATTCAGCATCGTTGCCCATCTTTGTGAGGTTTTGAAAAACCTCCCTGGTCTTTGTGCTTGAATTTGTTCTTGAAATTCACTACTCGATTGAGGGACCTTACAGATGTGTGTGTGGGGTACAGAGATGGGGTTGTCATAAAATGTTAACCACTATTATTGACCACGGAATTAGTCCATCTAACTTATTATGTGATCTGTTAAGCACATTTTTACTCCTGAAATGATTTAGACATGCCATAACAAATGGGTTGAATACTTATTGACTCGAGACATTTCAGCTTTGCATTTTTTATTATTTAAAAATATATTCTACAAACAAAATTCCACTTTGAAATTATGGGGTATTGTGTGTAGATCCGTGACACAAAAATCTCAATTTAATCAATTTTAAATTCAGGCTTTAACACAAATTTTTGGGGGAAAGGTAAAGGGGTGTGAATACTTTCTGAAGGTAATGTATCTGCTTCTGGTAGCTAGCAACAGATCTACTTGTTGTAACTAGCTAGCTAACTAGCAAGTTAGTACATTACTAAGATTCCTGTGCTCTAAGTTAGGAGTCATTTTACAGCTTGCGTTGATGGTATCACATTTCTATCACTCAACAGTTAGATTGCAGCTTGTCGGACGGAGATCTCTTTCGAGTTGTCACCGCCAGCTGTCTTCTACCTTAGATACAGATTATGTGATTGGCAGACGTGATCAGCAGAGATAGTACACGAGTTTTGATTGGTTTATAGTTTAGTACAGGGCGGTGTTTGCCTGTCCAGCTAGCGAACATAAAAGCAAGTATTTTGAAAACATTTACAAGAATTTACATAGCCAACAAACAGAAATGTGTTCAGAAGAAATAAATATACACAACATGTAACATTTTTTTAAAAAAAGCTCCTCCTTCAACAGAGATCGATCATCTTGAAAACTAAAGCAGCCCACCACCTAGAAGGAAAGAGGCTAATGGGAGATGTCCTGAAAGGAATTATACATAAGTAGGGAATGAAGAAAGAGAGGGAAGGATGGGAGGGAGGGAGGGAGGGAGGGAGAGAGGGAGAGAGAGAGGGAGGGAGGAGAGTTAGGGATGGAGGTATGATGCTGGGAGGGAGGGAGAGAGGGAGAGAGAGAGGGAGGGAGGAGAGTTAGGGATGGAGATATGATGCTGGGAGGGAGGGGAGAGAGGGAGAGAGAGAGGGAGGGAGGAGAGTTAGGGATGGAGATATGATGCTGGGAGGGAGGGGAGAGTGGGAGAGAGAGAGGGAGGGAGGAGAGTTAGGGATGGAGATATGATGCTGGGAGGGAGGGGAGAGAGGGAGAGAGAGAGGGAGGGAGGAGAGTTAGGGATGGAGATATGATGCTGGGAGGGAGGGAGAGAGGGAGAGAGAGAGGGAGGGAGGAGAGTTAGGGATGGAGATATGATGCTGGGAGGGAGGGGAGAGTGGGAGAGAGAGAGGGAGGGAGGAGAGTTAGGGATGGAGATATGATGCTGTGAGGGAGGGGAGAGTGGGAGAGAGAGAGGGAGGGAGGAGAGTTAGGGATGGAGATATGATGCTGGGAGGGAGGGGAGAGAGGGAGAGAGAGAGGGAGGGAGGAGAGTTAGGGATGGAGATATGATGCTGGGAGGGAGGGGAGAGAGGGAGAGAGAGAGGGAGGGAGGAGAGTTAGGGATGGAGATATGATGCTGGGAGGGAGGGGAGAGTGGGAGAGAGAGAGGGAGGGAGGAGAGTTAGGGATGGAGATATGATGCTGGGAGGGAAGGATGGGAGGGAGGGAGGGAGAGAGGGAGAGAGAGAGGGAGGGAGGAGAGTTAGGGATGGAGGTATGATGCTGGGAGGGGAGGGAGAGAGGGAGAGAGAGAGGGAGGGAGGAGAGTTAGGGATGGAGATATGATGCTGGGAGGGAGGGGAGAGAGGGAGAGAGAGAGGGAGGGAGGAGAGTTAGGGATGGAGATATGATGCTGGGAGGGAGGGGAGAGTGGGAGAGAGAGGAGGGAGGGAGGAGAGTTAGGGATGGAGATATGATGCTGGGAGGGAGGGGAGAGAGGGAGAGAGAGAGGGAGGGAGGAGAGTTAGGGATGGAGATATGATGCTGGGAGGGAGGGAGAGAGGGAGAGAGAGAGGGAGGGAGGAGAGTTAGGGATGGAGATATGATGCTGGGAGGGAGGGGAGAGTGGGAGAGAGAGAGGGAGGGAGGAGAGTTAGGGATGGAGATATGATGCTGTGAGGGAGGGGAGAGTGGGAGAGAGAGAGGGAGGGAGGAGAGTTAGGGATGGAGATATGATGCTGGGAGGGAGGGGAGAGAGGGAGAGAGAGAGGGAGGGAGGAGAGTTAGGGATGGAGATATGATGCTGGGAGGGAGGGGAGAGAGGGAGAGAGAGAGGGAGGGAGGAGAGTTAGGGATGGAGATATGATGCTGGGAGGGAGGGGGAGAGTGGGAGAGAGAGAGGGAGGGAGGAGAGTTAGGGATGGAGATATGATGCTGGGAGGGAGGGGAGAGAGGGAGAGAGAGAGGGAGGGAGGAGAGTTAGGGATGGAGATATGATGCTGGGAGGGAGGGAGAGAGGGAGAGAGAGAGGGAGGGAGGAGAGTTAGGGATGGAGATATGATGCTGGGAGGGAGAGAGGGAGAGAGAGAGAGGGAGGAGGAGAGTTAGGGATGGAGATATGATGCTGGGAGGGAGGGGAGAGAGGGAGAGAGAGAGGGAGGGAGGAGAGTTAGGGATGGAGATATGATGCTGGGAGGGAGGGGAGAGTGGGAGAGAGAGAGGGAGGGAGGAGAGTTAGGGATGGAGATATGATGCTGGGAGGGAGGGGAGAGGAGAGAGAGGGAGGGAGGAGAGTTAGGGATGGAGATATGATGCTGGGAGGGAGGGAGAGAGAGGGAGAGAGAGAGGGAGGGAGGAGAGTTAGGGATGGAGATATGATGCTGGGAGGGAGGGGAGAGTGGGAGAGAGAGAGGAGGGAGGAGAGTTAGGGATGGAGATATGATGCTGGGAGGGAGGG